>NC_080417.1:70802812-71102812 GCF_029873635.1 Malania oleifera | reverse complement strand
GGGTTTAGGTTTTAGGGTCTGTCAAACGTTAAAGATTAATGGAAAATGTCGAGGGCATAACTTTTTCGTATGAACTCCGGTTTACATGATTTTTTTTTAATTTTATTTTGGGGTAGCAAAAAATTTTTGAAGGGATGGTATGATTTGTTTTTGATTTTGATGTCAGTTCGTGGTTTTGGTTTATTGTTTAGTTTTTAGGTTTTAGGTTTAGGGTTTAAGGTTTAAGGTTTAAGGTTTATGGTTTAGGGTTTACAATTTTAGGGTTTAGTGTTTTGGGTTCACGATATAGGGTTTTACTAGGGTTAGGGTTTAAAGTATAAGGTTTCGAGTTTAGGGTTTAACGTTTAGGGTCTACAGTTTATGGTCTAGGGTTTATTGTTCAGTGTTTAGGGTATAAGGATTAGGGTTTAGGGTTTAGGGTTTAACGCTTAGGGTTTTAGGGTTTAGGGTTTACGATTTCGAGTTTAGTATTTAGGGTTTAGGGTTCAGGTTTGGGGGTTTCGGGTTTAGGGTTTGTTGTATAGGGTTTAGGGGTTTGGGTTTAGGGTTTAGGGTTAGGCTTAAAGGTTTACGGTTTACGGTTTAGGATTTAGAGTCCGTCAAACTTTAAAGAGTATAGGGAAATGAAGAGGGCATAACTTCTTCATTTGAACTCCGATTTGGACGATTTTTTATTATTATTTTTGGGTAACAGAAAATTTCTAAAGCGATGGCACGATTGGTTTCCGTTTTTGGAGTTGATTCGGGGTTATGGTTTAAGGTTTAGTTTTTATTGTTTTAGGTTTAGGGTTTAAGGTGTAAGGTTTACGGTTTAAGGTTTACGATTTTAGGGTTTAGTATTTAGGTTTCACGGCATAGGGTTGAGCATTTAAGGTTTAGAGTTTAAGGTTTAGGGTTTAGAGTTTAGGGTTTAAGGTTTAGGGCCTCGGGTTTAGGGTTTAGGGCTTGTTGTTTAGTGTTTAGGGTTAGGGTTTTAGGGTTTAGGGTTTAGGGTTTAGCGTTTAGGCTTTCGGTTAGGGTTTAGGGTTTAGCGTTTGAGGTTTAGGGTTTTGGGTCGATCAAACTTTAAAAATTATAGGAAAATGAAGAGGGCATAACTTCTTCGTTCTAACTTCGATTTGGACAATTTTTTTTTTTTTTGGGTAGCATAAAATTTCTAAAACGATGGCACGATTGGTTTCCGAATTTGGAGTCGGTTCAGGTTATGGTTCAAGGTTTAGTTTCTAGGGTTTAAGGTGTAAGGTTTACAGTTTAGGGTTTACATTTTTAGGGTTTAGTGTTTAGGGTTCACGGTATAGGGCCTAGCATTTAGGGTTTAGGGTTTAAGGTTCAGGGTTTAGAGTTTAGTCTTTAAGGTTTTTGGTCGAGGGATTAGGGTTTAGGGTTTATTGCTTAGTGTTTAGGGTCTAGGGTTTTGGGTTTATGGTTTAGGGTTTAGGGTTTAGGGTTTAAGGTTTAGGGTTTAGGGTTAGGGTTTAGGATTTTGGGTCTAGGGTTTATTTTTTAAGGTATAGGGTTTAGGGTTTAGGGTTTAGGGTTTAGAGTTTTAGGGTTAAGGGTTTAGGATTTAGGGTTTAGGGTTTAGGGTTTACGGTTTAGAGTCTAGGGTTTAGGGTTTATGGTTAGGGTTTTGGGTTTTTTGTTTAGGGTTTAGGGTTTTATGTTTTAGGGTTAATGGTTTAATTTTTAGGGGTTTGGATTTAGGGTTCAGGTTTTTGTGTTTGAGGTTTAGGGTTAGGGTTTTGGATTTTGGATTTAGGGTATAGAGTTTAGGATTTAGGGTTTAGGGTTTAGGGTTTAGTGTTTAGGGTCCGTCAAGCGTTAAAGATTATAGGAAAATGATGTGGGCATAACTTCTTCGTTTGAACTCCGATTTGGAAGATTTGTTTTTTATTTTGGGGTAGGAGAAAATTTTTGAAGCGATGGTACAATTGGTGTCCGATTTTGGAGTCGGTTTTGGGTTATGGTTCAAGGTTTAGTTTTTTGGGTTTTAAGTTTAGGGTTTAAGGTTTAAGGTTTACGGTTTAGGTTTTACGGTTTAGTGCTTAGGGTTCATAGCATAGGGTCTAGCATTTCGGTTTTAGGGTTTAGGGTTTAGGGTTTAGAGTTTAGGGTTTAAGGTTTAGGATCTAGGGTTTAGGGTTTAGAGTTTACTGTTTAGTGTTTAAGGTCTAGGATTTGGGGTTTTGCGTATAGGTTTCAGGGTTTAGGGTTTAGGGTTTGGGGTTAAGTTTTTGGTTTTGGGTTTTGAGTTTCTGGGCATTGGGTTTAGGTTTTAGGTTTTAGGGTTTAAGGTTTAGTGTTTAGGGTTTAGCGTTTAGAGTTTTGGGTTTAAGGTTTAGGGTTTATTGCTTAGTGTTTAGGGTCTAGGGTTTTGCGTTTAGGGTTTAGGATTTAAGACTTACGTTTTAGGGTTTAGGGTTTATAGTTTAGGGTTTAAGGTTTAGGGTTTAGGGTTTAGTGTTAGGGTTTTGGGTTTAGGGTTTAGGGTTTAGGGTTTAGAGTTTAGGATTTTATGTTTTAAGGTTTAGGGTTTAGGGTTTTATGTTTTAGGGTTTAAGGTTTAGGATTTTGGTTTAGGGTAAGTGTTTAGGGTTTTGGGTTTAGGGTTAGCGTTTAGGTTTTCTTGGGTTTAGGGTTTAGGGTTTTGGGTTTTGGGTTTAGGATTTTAGGGTTTTAGGGTTTAAGATTTATGGTTTAGGGTTTAGGGTTTAGGATTTAGGTTTTAGGGTTTAGGGTTAGTCTTTAGGGTTTTGGGTTTTGGGTTTTGGGTTTTGGGTTTTGGGTCCATCAAGCGTTAAAGATTATAGGAAAAGGAAGAGGGCATAACTTTTTCATTTGAACTCTGATTTGGACGATTTGTTTTTTATTTTAGGGTTGTAGAAAATTTTTGAAGCAATGGTATGATTTGCTTCCGGTTTTGGAGTTGGTTCAGGGTTATGGTTCAAGGTTTAGTTTTTTGGGCTTTATGTTTAGGGTTTAAGGTTTAAGGTTTACGGTTTAGGTTTTACGGTTTTAGGGCTTAGTGTTTAGGGTTCATGGTTTATGGTCTAGCATTTAGGTTTTAGGGTTTAAGGTTTACGGTTTAGAGTTTAGGGTTTATGGTTTAGGGTCTTGGGTTTAGGGTTTAAGGTTTAATGTTTAGTCTTTAGGGTCTAGGATTTAGGGTTTAGGGTTTAGGTTTTAGGTTTTAGGTTTTTAGGATTAGGCTTTAGGGTTTAGGTTTAGGGTCTTGGGTTTAGGGTTTAGTGTTTTAGGGTTTTGGGTTTAGGTTTTAGGTTTTAGGGTGTAGAGTTTAGCCTTTAGGGTTTAGGGTTTAGCGTTTAGGGTTTTGGGTTTTGAGTTAAGGTTTTAGGGTTTAAGGTTATTGTTTAGTTTTTAGGGTCTAGGGTTTAGGGTTTAGGATTTAGGTGTTAGTGTTTAGAGTTTATAGTTTTGGGTTTTGGATTTTGGGTTTAGGGTTAGGGTTTAGGGTTTTTGGTTTAGGGTTTAGAGTTTAGGGTCTAGGATTTAGGGTTTTATGTTTTGGGGTTTAGGGTTTAGGTTTTAGGATTTTGGTTTTAGGGTAAAGGTTTAGGGTTTTGGATTTAGGGTTAGGGTTTTGGTTTTTTTGGGTTTAGGGTTTAGGGTTTAGGGTTTAAGGTTTAGGTTTTAGTGTTTTGGGTTTAGGGTTTTAGGGTTTAGGATTTAGGGTTTAGGATTTAAGGTTTAGAGTTTTAGGGTTTAGGGTTTAGAATTTATGTTTTAGGTGTCGGGTTTAGGGTTTTGTGTTTAGGGTTTATTGTTTAGTGCTTAGTGTCTAGGGTTTAGGGTTTTTGGTTTAGGGTTTAGGGTTTAGGGTATTATGTTTTAGGGTTTAGGGTTTGGGGTTGGGTTTAGGGTTTAGGGTTCAGGGTTTAGGATTTTATGTTTTAGGGTTTAGGGTTTAAGGTTTAAGGTTTAGGGTTTGGGGTTTAGGGTTTAGGGCTTTGGGTTTTACGTTTTAGGGTTTAGGGTTTTATGTTTTAGGGTTTAGGGTTTTGGGTTTTGGGTTTAGGGTTTAGGGTTTTATGCTTTAGTGTTTAGGGGTTGGGGTTTAGGGTTTAGAGTTTTAGGGTTTTGGGCTTAGGTTTTATTACATCGGGTTTAGGGTTATGGTTTAGGGTTTAGGGTTTAGGGTTTTATGTTTTAGTGTTTAGGGATTAGGGTTTTGGGTTTAGAGTTTTAGGGTTTTTGGTTTTGGTTTTAGGGTTTAGGGTTTATGATTTTATGTTTAAGGTTAGGGTTTAGGGTTTTCTGGGTTTAGGGTTTAGGGTTTAGTACTTAGGGTTTGGGGTTTAGGATTTAGGGTTTAGGGTTTAGGGTTAGAGTTTAGGGTTTAGGGTTTAGGGTTTAAGGTTTTATGTTTTAATGTTTTCGGATTTAGGGTTTAGGGTTTAGGGTTTAAGGTTTAGGGTTTTATGCTTTAGTGTTTAGGGTTTAGGGTTTAGGGTTTAAGGTTTAGGGTTTTTGGTTTAGGGTTTAGGATTTAGGGTTTAGGGTTGAGGATTTAGGGTTTAGAGTTTTATGTTTTAGGGTTTTGGGTTTAGGGTTTAGGGTTTTTTGTTTAAGTTTAGGGTTTAGGGTTTAGGGTTTAGGGTTTAGGTTTTAATGTTTTGGGTTTGGGGTTTAGGGTTTAGGGTTTTATGTTTTAGGGTTTAGGGTTTAGGGTTTAGGGTTAGGGTTTTGGGTTTTTGGTTTTGGGTTTAGGGTTTTATGGTTTAGGGTTTAGGGTTTAGGGTTTAGGGTTTTTGGTTTTGGGTTTAGGGTTTTATGTTTTATGGTTTATGGCTTAGGGTTTTGGGTTTAGGGTTTTATGCTTTAGTGTTTAGGGGTTAGGGTTTAGGGTTTAGAGTTTTAGGGTTTTGGGTTTAGCTTTTATTACTTCGGGTTTAGGGTTATGGTTTAGGGTTTAGGGTTTAGGGTTTTATGTTTTTGTTTTTAGGGTTTAGGGTTTTGGATTATGAGTTCTTTTGTTTTTGGTTTGTTTTTTAGTGTTTAGGGTTTAGGGTTTCATGTTTAGGGTTAGAGTTTAGGGGTTTTTGGGTTTAGGCTTTAGGCTATAGGCTTTAGGGTTTACGATTTAGGGTTTTGGGTTTAGGGTTTTGGGTTAGAGTTCAGGATTTGGGGTTTAGGGTTTAAGGCTTTATGTTTTAGTGTTTTTGGGTTTAGGGTTTTGGGTTTTGCATTTTGGGTTTCGGGTTTTGGGTTTAGGGTTTTATGCTTTAGTGTTTAGGGTTTCGAGTTTTGGTTTTGTTGGTTCTGGTTTAGTGTTATGGTTTAGGGTTTAGGGTCCAGGGTTTTATGTTTTAGTGTTTAGGGTTTAGGGTTTAGAGTTTTAGTGTTTTTGGTTTTGGTTTTAAGGTTTAGGGTTTAGGGCTTCGGGTTTATGGTTAGGATTTAAGGTTTTCTTGGTTTAGGGTTTTGGGTTTAGGTTATGGGGTTTAGGATTTAGGGTTTAGGGTTAAGGCTTAGTGTTTATGGTTTAGGGTTTAAGGTTTTATCTTTTAGTGTTTAGGGTTTACGGTTTAGGGTTTAGAGTTTTAGGGTTTTGGGTTTAAGGTTTAGGGTTTAGGGTTTAGGGCTTAGGGTTTAGGGTTTGTTGTTTAGTGTTTATGGTCTAGTGTTTAGGGTTTAGTGTTCAAGGTTTTTGGTTTTGGGTTTTGGGTTTCGGGTTTGGGTTTAAGGTTTAAGGTTTATGGTTTTATGTTTTAGGGTTTAGGTTTTAGGGTTTTGGGTTTTGGGTTTTGGGTTTTGGGTTTTATGTTTTTGTGTTTAGGGTTTAGGGTTTAGGGTTTAGAGTTTTAGGGTTTTGGGTTTTGGGTTTTGGGTTTGGGATGTCGGGTTCTTGGTTTTGCGTTTAGTGTTTAGTGTTTTGGGTTTAAGGTTTAGGTTTTAAGGTATAGGATTTAGACTTTAGGGTTTAGGGTTTAGGGTTAGGGTTTAGGGTTTTTGGTTCAGGGTTTAGGGTTTAGGGTTGAGCGTTTTTTGTTTAGGGTTTAGGGCTTAGGGTTAGGCTTTATGGTTTAGGGTTTAGGGTTTAGGGTTTAGGGTTTAGGGTTTGCAGTTTATAGTTTAGGGTTTAGGGTCCGTCAAGCTTTAAGGATTGTAGGACAAAGAAGAGGGTATCACTTCTTCGTTTAAACTCCGATTTGGACGATATATATATATTTTTTATTTTGGTGTAGGAGGAAATTTCTGAAAGCGATGGTACGATTGGTTTCCGATTTTGGAGTATGTTCGGGGTTAGGGTTCAAGGTTTTGTTTTTTGGGTTTTAGGTTTACGGTTTATGGTTTAAGGTTTGCAGTTTAGGGTTTACGTTTTCGTGTTTAGTTTAGGGTTCACGGTATAGGGTCTAGAATTTAGGGTTTAGGGTTTAAGGTTTAGGGTTTAGAGTTTAGGGTTTAAGGTTTAGGGTCTAGGTTTCAAGGTTTAGGATTTATTGTTTAGTATTTAGGGTCTAGGGTTTAGGGTTTAGGGTTTAGGTTTTAGGGTTTAGGGTTTAGGGGTGGGGTTTTGCTGACCTTATAGGTCACGTCTGCTTTTGATAATGACAAATACTCATTATATCAAATGAATGTTTGAGTATGTGCAGGAACTCTAATTGGAAGATCATAATGATTGCAGAAAGAGAGATTTAAGTTGAAGACCCAATGTATATATGTTGTATTGTATTTTATATTTATTTAAAGGGTTTGTAATAGTAAATAGGTTCTAAGCTCAAATTGAAAATGACTTTGGAAAGACCTTAAGGATTACAATTGACCGACACTGGATTTTTTCAGTGTCTTCAAAACGACCTATAAATGACCATAGGACACTCACTCATACGTACATATGATTGGTCATTTGATAAGGGTGATAGAATGCTTGAAACGGGAGCGAAATGCACAAAATGTGCACCTTCAGTCGACCAACCTTTGCAGTCCATTTTGCCCCCAGTCGGCCGAACACGGTCAGGGTCAACCGGTTGACCACTATCCGGTCATCCGAGCATCTGAAGCTTATTTGACCCTGTTCGACCAAAACTCTCTTAAGTCAACAGTCTGACTTCCTGGTTGATCGAGAGAATTTTGTATTGCACCAACCTAGTCAACTGAGTTCCCACGTGTGGGAATCCAATGGCCCAGTCGACCAACTAGTTTAGTTCATTCTTACCCTAGTCGACCAAACCTCGCTAATTTGGAAAAATCGCCTCTGATGTACTTGTCCGGTCGACCGAACCTGAAGTTCAATTTTAGCCCGGTCGATCGAGTCATAAGAACTCCGGTCGACCGAACCCATCTTGGTCGACAAGTGCCCTCGGGTTGTCCTGCATTTTTACCGCAGTTAACTATTTTTTAGCCGGGTTAAAATAACTAAATGTCATTAAAACTTTTCTAATAATCCCAACCTTTTCCCTAACGGTTATAATTTAAGGCGAGTCTATATATACCCCTTCATTTGGGATAATTAGGAAGAAGATTAGCCAACCTAATTAAGAAATTCTCTCTCAAGCTCTAAACTTCTACTACTCATTTTTACACTCCACTTTCACTTATACTTACCTTTTATTTTGGTTGCAAAATCTTTTCAAAATCATTTACAAATATCTATTGTGTCTTATCTTGAAAAATATTTGAAGTGATATTTATTTGTGAGTCAAAAACTTTGTGGCAATATTCATTAAGCTTTATCTCTTGCTAAATACAAAGACTAAATTTCCTTTTGCAAATCAAATCTATACGTTGCTTAAGATTTATATGATTGAGATATTTAGCTGACTGAAATATTTCAGAGTTGATTGATATCTTTGTGTGAGCTATTAGATTGAATACATATTGTGATACAAATATCATATAGGTTTGCACTCTCATGCACCAATTACATCGATAGCAAATAAATTTGAGAGTTGATATGCATTAAACCACATTTAGCTTACTTATTATATCTTATTAGTGGTGTATGTGATTGCGCGTAATTGGGTACATATCTGCTTTACATTAAAGCGTAATCATTGTACCATTTGATTGTGAGTAAATTTCTTGTATTTTCAGATACGTTCTTGAAAAGGGAGACTAACTCTTTGTAATAGTCCCCGATTGGCATAGACCCGGTTAGGAAAGTTATGTGCATTATCTTGTTTAGGTGTATGTTGAGGTCAGCCCCTTTAATTGACCTTGTTGTAAAGGTTGAGGTCAGCCCTGTGCCAATTGACGTGGTTGTATTAGGTGCCACTCCACCCATTAAGTGAGCCTTTAGTTGAATCCTCGGGTTTGCGAGCTAGAGGCGGGGACGTAGGCACAGTTGGTCGAACCCCGATAACATATCGTGTGTTTGTTTATCTTTTTGCACTTTATGTTTAGCGCACATGTATGTTATGGTGTGAATGTTGCGCATGATTTAAATTTTTGTACATTATATCTACTTGCGCATTTGGGATTGTATATAAAGACACTAGGTAGCCAAATCATATTGATTTAACCTAGGAGAAAAGTTTAAAATTCAAATTCACCCCCTTTTTTGGAATACACCAATTCTAATAGGTTTAGGGTTTAGGGTTTAGGGTTTTATGTTTTATTGTTTCGGGTTCAGGGTCTAAAGTTTTAGGGTTTTCAGTTTAGGTTTTAGGGTTTAGGGTTTAGGGTTAGGGTTTAGGGTTTATGATTTAGGGTTTAGGGTTTTATGTTTTAAAGTTTAGGATTTAGTGTTTAGGGTTTAGAGTTTTAGGATTTTGGGTTTAGGTTTTAGGGTTTATGGTGTAGGGTTTAGCGTTTAGGGTTTCGGGTTTAGAGTTTAATGTCTAAGGTTAAGAGTTTATTGTTTAGTGTTTAGGGTTTAGGGGGTAGGGTTTAGGGTTTAGGTTTTAGGGTTTAGGGCTTATGGTTTAGGGTTTAGGGTTTAGGGTTTAGGATTTAAGGTTTAGGGTTTAGGATTTTATTTTTTAGGGTTTAGCGTTTAGGGTTTAGGATTTAGGATTTTATGTTTTAGGGTTTTGGGTTTTGGGTTTCGGGTCTAGGGTTAGAGTTTAGGATTTAGGGCTTAGGGTTTAGGGTTTAGGGTTTAGGGTTAGGCTTTTGGGTTTAGGGTTTAGCGTTTTGGGTTTCGGGTTTTGGGTTTAGGGTCCGTCAAGATTTAAAGATAATAGGAAAATGAAGAGGGTATAACTGCTTCATTTGAACTCCGATTTGGACAATTTTTATTTTTATTTTTATTTTGGGGTAGGAGAAAAATTTTGAAGCGATAGTACGATTGGTTTCCGGTTTTGGAGTCGGTTCGGGGTTATCATTCAAGGTTTAGTTTTTTGGGTTTTTTGGTTTTGTGTTTATGGTTTAAGTTTTACGATTTAGGGTTTACTTTTTTATGGTTTAGTGTTTAGGGTTCGCAGTATAGGGTCTAGTATTTAGGTTTTAGGGTTTAAGGTTTAGCGTTTAGAGTTTAGGTTTTAAGGTTTACGGCCTAAGGTTTAGGGTTTTTGTTTTAGGGTTTAGGGTTTAGGGTTTAGGGATTCATGTTTTCGTGTTTGTGAAATAGGGTTTAGGGTTTAGTGTTTCAGGGTTTTTGGTTTCGGTTTTAGGGTTTACGGTTTAGGGTTAGGGTTTAGAGTTTAGGGTTTTGGGTTTTATGTTTTCGTGTTAAGGGTTTAAAGTTTTAGGGTTTTGGATTTAGATTTTAGGCTTTAGGCTTTAGGCTTTAGCGTTTAGGGTTTAGGGTTTAGGGCATAAAGTTTAGGGTTTAGGGTTTAGGGTTTAGGGTGTAGAGTTTTAGGGGTTTGGATTTAGATTTTAAGGTTTAGGCTTTAGGCTTTAGCGTTTAGGGTTTAGGGTTTAGCATTTAGGGCATAGAGTTTAGGGTTTAGGGTTTACAGTTTTTAGGGTTTAGGGTTTTAGGTTTAGGGGTTTAGCATTTTACGATTTTGTGTTTAGGGTTAGGGTTTAGGTTTTAGGTTTTATAATTTAGAGTTTTAGGGTTTAGGGTTTAAGGTTAGGGTTTAGGATTTTGGGCTTAGGGTTTAGGCTTTAGGCTTTAGGGTTAGGCTTTAGGGTTTAGCGTTTAGCGTTTAAGGTTTTGGGTTTGGGTTTACGATCTATCAAGATTTAAAGATAATAGGAAAATGAAGAGGGCATAACTGCTTCATTTGAACTCCGATTTAGACGATTTTTATTTTTATTTTTATTTTGGGGTAGGAGAAAATTTTTGAAGCGATGGTACGATTGGTTTCCGTTTTGGAGTCGGTTCGGGGTTATCATTTAAGGCTTAGTTTTTTGGGTTTTTTTGTTCTGTCTTTATGGTTTAAGTTTTATGGTTTAGGGTTTACTGTTTTATGGTTTAGTGTTTAGGGTTCACGGTATAGAGTCTAGCATTTAGGTTTTAGGGTTTAAGGTTTAGCGTTTAGAGTTTAGGTTTTAAGGTTTATGGTATAGGGTATAGGGTTTAGGGTTTTGGTTTTAGGGTTTAGGGTTTAGGGTTTAGGATTTAGGGTTTAGGGTTTAGGGATTCATGTTTTCGTGTTTGTGGTATAAGGTTTAGGGTTTAGTGTTATAGGGTTTTGGGTTTAGGTTTTAGGGTTTAGGGTTTTAGGTTTTAGTGTTTAGGGTTTAGAGTTTTAGGGTTTGGATTTAGATTTTAGGGTTTAGGCTTTAGGCTTTAGCGTTTAGGGTTTAGGGTTTAGGGTTTAGAGTTTAGGTTTTAGCATTTAGGGCATAGAGTTTAGGGTTTAGGGTTAGGGTTTAGGGTTTAACGTTTAGGGTTTAGGGTTTAGAGTTTTAGGGTTTTGGATTTAGATTTTAGGGTTTAGGCTTTAGGCTTTAGCGTTTAGGGTTTAGGGTTTAGGGTTTAGCGTTTAGGGCATAGAATTTAGGGTTTAGGGTTTTTAGGGTTTAGAGTTTAGGGGTTTAGGGTTTTAGGTTTAGGGGTTTAGCATTTTACGGTTTTGTGTTTAGGGTTAAGGTTTAGGTTTTAGGGTTTATGGTTTAGAGTTTTAGGGTTTAGGGTTTAGGGTTTAGGGGTTAGAGTTTTAGGGTTTTGGGGTTAGATTTTATGGTTTAGGGTTTACGGTTTAATGTTTTGGGTTTAGGGTTTAAGGTTTTGGGTTTATTGTTTAGTGTTTAGAGTCTAGGGTTTAGGATTTAGGGTTTAGTGTTTAGGGTTTAGGGTTTCGGAATTAGGTTTTAGCATTTAGGGTTTAGAGTTTTGGGTTTTGGGTTTTGGGTTTAGGGTTAGGGTTTAAGGTTTAAGGTTTAAGGTTTTAGGGTTTAGCATTTTGGATTTAGGGTTTAGGGTTTAGGGTTTAGGGGTTTAGGATTTTACAGTTTAGGGTTTAGGGTTAGGGCTTAGGGTTTGGGGTTTAGTGTTTAAGGTTTTATGTTTTAGTTTTTAGGGTTTAGGGTTTAGAGTTTTAGGGTTTTGGGTTTAGGTTTTACGGTTTTGGGTTTAGCGTTCGGGGTTTAGGGTTTAGGGTTTAAGGTTTTATGTTTTAGTGTTTAGGTTTTAGGGTTTAGGGTTTATGATTTAGGGGTAAGGTTTCGTTAACCTTCTAGGTCACGTCTAGTTTTGATAATGACAAATACTCATTATATCTAATGTGTGTTTGAGGTTATGTGTGGGAACTCTAATTGGCAAATCATAATGATTGCACAAAGAGAGATTGAAGTTGAAGACCGAATGTATATATGTTGTTTTGTATTTCATATTTATTCAAAGCGTCTCTAATAATAAATAGGTTCTAAGCTCAAAATGAAAATAACCTTAGAAAGACCTTAGGGATTACGGTCTACCAACGCCGGATTTTTTTGGTGTCTTCAAAAGGACCTAAAAATGACCCTAGGACACTCACTCATACATACATATGATTGGTCATTTGATTAGGGTGATTGAATGCTTGAAACAGGACCGAAATGCACAAAAATGTGCACCTTCGGTCGACCGACCTGTGCAGTTCATTTTGCCCCCGATGGACGGAACTTGGTTTGGGTCAACCAGTTGACCACTATTCGGTCGACTGAGCTTCTGAAGCTTATTTGACCCTGGTCGACTGAACCTCTTTGAAGTCAATAGTGTGACTTCCTAGTTGACCAAGTGAATTTTGTATTGCACCAACCTAGTCGATCGAGTTCCCACGTGTGGGAATCCAATGGCCTGGTCGACCGACTAGTTTAGTTCATTCTTACCCTTGTCGACCGAACCTCGCTAATTTGGAAAAATCACCTTGGACATACTTGTCTGGTCGACCGAACCTAAAGTCCAATTTTGTCCTGGTCGATCAAGCCATAAGAACTTCGATCGACCGAACCCATCCTAGTCGACCCGTGCTCTCAGGTTGCCCTGCATTTTTACCGCATTTAACTATTTTTTAGTTGGACTAAAATAATTAAATGTCATTAAAACTTTTCTAATAATCCCAACCTTGACCCTAATAGTTATAATTTTTTCAGGGAGTCCGAGCATATACCCCGCATTTGACTGATTAAGTATGGAAGAAGTATTAACCGAGTCCTAATTAATGAAGTTTGCTGCGCGTTGGGGTCTTAAAAGACTTTAACATCTTGTTTGTGAGCTAACAAATAAGTAGAACTTAACAGCTTTGTTTAGTGCTGTATTTTCAGACTCAATGAGAATGCATGGGTTAACATTCATGAAACTTGTACTCCGAACAGATAGGATGATATATGAAAGCTTGAGGCATGATAACTTGAATTTCATGAGACAGCATTGATATTATAGAAAAGCTTCAAAAATGACAGCCCAAGTGATTCAACACGGAAAGCTCAGACAATGAAGCCAAGCATAAAGACGTAAGGAACCCAAAGTAAGTGAAAATTAAGGAATTTACATGGAAATTCTCTCTGTCTTACTGGCAAATCATTTCAATAGGGATACATTTAAATACTGAATTAGGGGGTTTAATTTATGGGACCTAGAATACTTTTAAACATACTTGGAAAGTTGTTTGTATAAGTCAAAAATTATTTCAAAATGGTTAGAATCCTTTGTTTGGAATGAAAAACATCAAAAAGAGATTTTCAAAATGCTGATAAGTTGTCTATATCTGCATTGAATGTATTTTATCTAGCAAAAACTCTTGATTTTTGTAAACGGGTTCACATGAATGTTTTAGGATTTTTTGCTTGCTTCATTTGACACCAATATCACAAATTTGGGAGTTATATAGAACGTTATCCCTCGAAAAACAAAATGTGCTTGAATTGGACAGCACATTTGTGCAACCAGTAGACTGCCTAAATAGGAAACAGCTCCTGAGTGGACTGAAAGGCGACTTTCCTAGTTCTGGCATGCTACTACTAGGCTACTGCCACTGCTGTTCCTTGAAATAATTGCCTGACATACGACCTGGAGATTGGCCAGGCTTCTGCCACCACTGGCTGTTTTGATTTTTCTCATAACGACAAATTTTAATGGGTTGTTTGTGCTCGAAATTTAGGGAAACGTGGGGGAATCTTTTTAACATAACACAACTTGGGGATCAAGTTTACTTACCTTTAAATCTAACAAATAAACCTCAAAGATCATTGAATCACCACACCAAAATTAAAATGCTCAAACTCTCTCAAATTGTGCTCTCCAACCGCAGGCGGCCTCCTCCTGCTCTCAACTTGCGACGAAGCTTACTGAGTTTGTCGTGTTGATTTACTCCCCAATATTGTGCTAACATATTCTCAATGGTTCTTCATTGAAAGAATTAACTTGGTGATATACTGTCCTTGGCGCTTCATTTGAATATCATATTGTTAAGTTATACTGTGAAAGTATATAGTTTTGCAATGGTAGTCGAAAGCTCTTTTAGCGATACAAAATTCTTTGTACACAAGGTAGTTGATTTGTATCTTAGGGAGGGACCGATCCAATGGTTCGCTGCTGGATCGGTGGGGCGAAGCAAGGGGATAGTGCTGAGAGAGGAGGCCTCTAGCCTATGTAAGAGTGACCGGACGAGGGGATATCGTGGGGAGAAGGCGCTCTAGCCTTAACCCAGGAGTGTTGTAAAGGTTATTCCACCTGTCAATGGAACAAGTTTAGTGAATCCTGTGGTGGTTTTGCCAAGGCGAGGGACAGCGTTAATATAAGCCGAACCTTGTAAAATCTCGTCTCCGCGCTCTCTTTCTCTTACTTTGATTTGCAGCATAGTCAATTGCTGGATGGTTTATGTTGATAAGCATATAGCACGACGGAAGCTAAGAAAGCAATAAACTTAAAGGTTTAAGTTGTGAGGTGGCGTTGCGAAAATCGAAAGGGAGACGTAGGTAACCTATCTTGCGGGAACCATGACAAAGAACGTACTGGGGTAACAGCCCAAGGATAAATTACTGAGATTTAGGGGAGTTCTGAAGATTGAGGGAAGGAGTGTGAATGTGGTGTTGAAAAACATATTGAAGAAACAAAGCGGTATCAAGCAAAGGAAGAGAGTAGAAGGCAACACAGGGCGCCAATGTGCAAATCTAGGGTGCACAACAAAAAAGATATTGTGGATTGAAGGGGAAGAAAGCGGAGATGGATTGGATAGGGGGATATAAGGCCAAACAAAGTGCGAAATCCGAATTTTACAGCAAGCGTATTGTGCCTTAAGTGACGTTTATAGGTGGCATCAAATTGAGTGTATTGGTTTGGAAATGTGGTGGTGGGAGTAATTGGTTGATTGTTTCGGCGCTGGGTGTCACAGGGTGGGGTGGGGGGGGGGAAGAGGGAATGGTGTTTGGGGTGAATGTGGTGTTTATGTGATAAGTGGTTGTTTAAGGGTACGTTGGTGTGGTTGATTGATTGGATAAAATGGAACGGGAGTGTTCGTTGTTTCGTGGACTGTAAAATGTTAACAAACAGTCAAGGATGGGGTATAGTAGACGACAAGAAGGGTTGAAGGGTAAACGTGTAAGCGGACTAGGAACAGGAGGGTTTTCCTGTGGTAATCCAGTTCACTCAGAACCCCCCGCTTGGAAGTGAGGCCTAAGGTCCCGCTCTCGGGCACTCTCGCACTCAACTGCGACTATTCATGGGTTGCAACGGTCCAGCGTTGCACTCAGAGGACTGCCCGGGTTCGACCATATGGTTGGTGATAACCAGGTCGGGGTGGTCGTTGGGTGTTGGTGTGTAATCATGGGAAGAGGGGGTGGATCGTGGGCGTCGGGGGAGGCGGGGGGGGGGCCTGATGTGGTGCTATTTGTGTGAGTCCGAGATATGGGGCTGGGCGAGGCAGTCGAGCGGCGGGGTGGGAGTATTCGGAGGGACGCGTTATTAATAAAAGGCTCTGCCCAGAAGAGGAACCTCAGGTGGTTGGGGGGTGTGGAGTACGGAGGAGCGTAGGCGGAAAGGGTGTATGTTCTACTGAACAGCGGAGAATTTGGTGTTTATTTTGGTTGCAAAAATTTTTGTCAAAAAATCGAGTTCACACACAGAGTGCATTGGTCTGTTGGCGTTATCTTGAAAAATATTTGAAGGGAGTTGTTTGTTAGGCAGGGGGAGTGGGTCTTGTGCTGGCAATCTTCAGTAAGCGGTATCGGCTTCTGAAAGTGAGCAAAGACTTTTCCGTGTGCAAAACCAATCACTAATGTTGGCTTAAGAGAATTATATGGGTTGAGAGATATAGCGGATCGGAATATTTTAAAGTGAATGGAGTGTGAGTTGTGTAGATTTAATAGCAGATTGTTGATAGGTCAGGGCGCGATCAGATTGAGGGTGGGGTGGCACGCTGCTTCGGGGGCTCTCGACGCACCAAGTGGTATCATCGGATAGCAAATACATTCGAGAGTTGATATCATTAATAACAATTGAGCTTATGTACTAGAATTTTTATTAGTGTGGTAGGTAACTATGCATAAGAAGGGGGGACTATCTGCGGACATGAAAGCATAACATTTACCATTTCATTGTGAGCGGAGGCGAGGGGTAGTGTGCCCAACGGCAGGTCTGAGGTATGAGTAAGTGAAGACCGCGTAGAAGAAGATCACGGATGGTTGGCGGTGGAGGGTGGAGGGCGGGCCGCGTTGGTGTAGGTCTGAAGTAGAGGTCAGGGGCCCGAGCCGTGTAGGATGTACGAGTGAGTCCCCGCGGCGCTAGAGTGGACCTTTTGGAACGTTGAGGTAACCCTAAGCTAATAACAGGACCTGGTTGTGTGAGTTCCGCCCACTTGTTAAAGAGCTGGAGGGGAATCCTGGGCTGTAACGAGCTAAGCGGGAATGTAGCACAGTGGTGCCGAACCCCAAGAGATATCTGGGGTGTTATCGTTCAACTTTATAGTTACGCGGCGTGTATTTGATATGTGATAAATTTGATGCGCATCTGATTTAAATGGCCGTACATGGAGCGCCTCGCTTTGCCATGGAGAGGGAAAAAAGACTCCGGGGGTGCCAAGAATATTGGAGTTTAGGAATGTAAAACCTAGAGAAAAGGGAAAAGGCCATGCACACCCCCGCTGGGGGGAAGCACCACAGTCAGAGAGGGGGTAGGGGTTGAGGGGGCTGTAGGGGTGTAGGGGGGGAGGTCTCGAGGGTTGACGGGTGAAGGTTCAGGGGGGTAGGAGGGTTAGGGGGGGGGGGGTGAGGGGTTAGGGGTTGGGGGGTATGCGGTGGAGTGATGGGGGAGGGGGGAGGGGGGAGGATTGAGGGGTGAGGGGGAGAGTTTTAGGGTTGTGTGTTTAGGGTTGTAGGGTGTAGGGGGGAGGGTCTTAGCGGTTAGGGTTTAGGGGGGAGGGTTTAGAGTGGAGGGTGAACGTGTAGGTGTACGGTTTAGGGGTAGGGTGTAGGGTGAGGGATTAGGGGGGTAGGGGGGGAGGTGGGAGGGGTACGTGATACTTAGGTTTAGGGTTTATGGGGTAGGGTTTGGGGTGGGGGGGTTGGGGTTGAGGGGTTCGGATTTGAGGGTTTGAGGGTTGTGAGGTTAGGGATTTGGATTTAGGAGTGTAAGAGGTTTTAGGGTGTAGGGTGTAGGGCGTCGGAGGGTTAAGAAGGTTAGGTTTACGTTAAGGCTAGGCTTTAATGGTTAGGGGTGAGATTGGTTCCAAGCTGGAGAGGGAGAGAAAAATGGAATAGGGCATAATCCGTCGTGGGAACTCCGATTTGGACCATTTGGGTGGGGATAGTGTCTCGGGTAAAAAAGGGGAGAAAATGTCTGAGGCATGGACAATTGGGTTCAGTTTTTATATCAGTTCGGGTTAATCATTCAGATTTAAGCTTTGGGTTTTGGGTTTAAGGTTATTTTTACGGTTTAAGGTTGAGGTTAAGGTTCACGGATAGGGTCTAGTATTTGAGGTGTTAGGTTTACAGTTTAGCGTTTAGAGTTAAGGGTTTAAGGTTCAGGGTCAGAAGGGGTTTAGGGTTTGGGTTTAGGTTATAGGGTTTAGGGGTTCGGGTTTAGGTTTAGGTGAGGGTTTAGGCTTAAGGTTTAGGATTACAAGGATTTAGGGTTTAGTGCTTAGGGATTTATGTGTTCCGTATTAAGTTATAAGCGATTAGGTTAGTGTTTAAGGTTTTGGGTTTTAGTTTTAGGATATTTAGGGTTCAATTAGGGTTTTGGGTTTGCTTTTTTGTTTTTTGTGTTTTAAGGGGTTAGGTTTAGGAGTTTAGGATTTTGGGTTTAGATTTAGAGTTTAGGGTTTAAGGGAGGCTTTAACATATTAGGCGTTTAGGGTTAGGTTTATGTTTTAGCGTGTTAGGTGTTATACGAGCTTTAGGGTTTAGGATATGGGTTTTAGATTTTAAAGTTTTTTAGGGTTAGGTTTAGGGGTGTGGGTTTAGGGTTTTGGTGTTTATGATTTATGGTTTGGGTTTTGGTTTAATCGTTAATTGTTTTGGGTTTAGGTTTAAGTTTAAGGTTTTATTTTCTATTGTGTAGGTTTGGCTATTTGGTTCAGCTTTTTAGGGTTTTGGGTTTTATGTTTTGGGGTTTAGGGTTTCTTTTTTAGGTTTTCGGGTTTCGTGTTTTGGTTTTAGTTTTTTCGGGTTTCGGTTTTCCGGTTTCGGTTTCGGGTTTTCGGGTTGGACACCGGTTCAGACTTATTTAGAGTTTAGGGTTTAAGGGTGTAGGTTAGGTTTAGACAGGTCTCTGGGTTTAGTGTTTTATAGGGTGTAAGGTTTTTATGTTTTGGGTTTAGGCCTCGGTTTCGGGTTTAGGTTGTACTGTTTTGGGGTTTCAGTGGTTTTCGGTTTTTCGTGCGTTTATGCTTTTCTGTTTTCGGGTTTAGCGGTCCGGTGTTAGGTTTTTGGGGTTTAAGGTAACCGATTTCGGGTTTTATGTTTACCGTGTGATTTCCAGCTAGGTTTATGTTTTGTGGTTTATGATTTAGGTTTTTGGGTTTAAGGTTTTTGATTTCTAGTTTAGGGTTCAGGATTTAGGGTTAGGCTTTTGGGTTTAGGGTTTCTGGTTTACAGTTTAGGGTTTAGGGTTTGTCAGACTTTTAAGATTATAGGAAAATGAAGAGGGTATAATTTCTTCGTTTGAACTTCGATTTGGACGATTTTTTATTTATTTATTTTGGGTTTGGAGAAAATTTCTGAAAGCAATGGTATGATTGGTTTTCGATTTTTGAGTCGGTTCGGGGTTATGGTTCAAGGTTTAGTTTTTTGGGTTTTAAGTTTACGGTTTAGAGTTTACGATTTTCGTGTTTAGTGTTTAGGGTTTGGGGTATAGGGTCTAGAATTTACGGTTTAGGGTTTAAGGTTTAGGGTTTAGAGTTTAGGGTCTAGGTTTTAGGGTTTAGGGTTTATTGTTTGGTGTTTAGGGTCTAGGGTTTAGGGTTTTGGGTTTTGGGGTAAGGTTTTGTTGACCTTATAGGTCACGTTTGGTTTTGATAATAACAAATACTCGTTATATCTAATAGGTGTTTAAGGTTATATGTAGGAACTCTAATTGGTAGATCATAGTGATTGCACAAAGAGAGATTGAAGTTGAAGACCCAATGTATATATGTTGTGTCGTATTTCATATTTATTCAAAGGGTCTCTAATAGCAAATAGGTTCTATGCTCAAAATGAAAATGACTTTAGAAAGACCTTAGGGATTACGGTCGACCGACATCGGATTTTTTCGTTGTCTTCAAAAGGACCTAGAAATGACCCTTGGACACTCACTCATACATACATACGATTGGTCATTTTGATTAGGGTGATTAGATGCTTGAAATAGGATAGAAACGCATAAAATGTGCACCTTCGGTCGACCGACCTATGCAGTTCATTTTGCCCCCGATCAATCGAACACAGTCGCAGTCAACCAGTTGACCACTGTTTAGTCGACCGAGCTTTTGAAGCTCATTTGACCCCGGTTGACCGAACCTCCCTAAAGTCAACAGTTTGACTTTCTGGTTGACTTTCTAGTCGACCGACTAGTTTAGTTCATTCTTACCCTGGTCAACCAAACCTCGCTAATTTGGAAAAATTTCCTCGGACAAACTTGTCTGGTCAACCAAACCTAAAGTTCAAATTTGGCCCTATCAATCGAGCCATAAGATCTTCGGTCAAACGAACTCGTCCTGGTGGACCGGTGCTCTCAGGTTGCCCCTGCATTTTTACCACGGTTAACTATTTTTTAGCAAGGTTAAAATAACTAAATGTCATTAAAACTTTTCTAATTATCCTAACCTTGTCCCTAACGGTTATAATTTTAAGGGAGACTATATATACCCCTTCATTTCAGATAATAAGGAAGAAGATTAACCATTCTAATTAAGAAATTCTCTCTCAAGCTCTAAACTTCTACTACTCATTTTTACCCTCCACTTTCACTCATACTTACCTTCTTCTATCATCTAAAATCTTTGAAAGTTGATTGAGTGATTGTTTTGGAAATGTTTGCTCTCCTTGTCTTAATTGATTGATTCCATATTCTTGAGAGCAAAACCTTGAGTATTCTTAGGAGAATTTATTAATAAGTCTTTCCTAAGAAGACCTCATTCGATCTTCTGAGATTGTATATTCATTGCAACATCTTGAGAAGCTCGTATTTTACTTTGGTTGCAAAAATTTTTCAAAATCATTTACAAATATTTATTGTGTCTTATCTTGAAAAGTATTTGAAGTGATATTTGTTTGTGAGTCAAAATCTTTGTTACAATATTCATTAATCTTTATCTCTTGCTGAATACAAAGACTAAATTTTCTTTTACAAACCAAATCTATACGTTGCTTAAGATTTATATGATTGAGATATTTAGCTGACTGAAATATTTCAGAGTTGATGTATATCTTTGTGTGAGCTGTTAGATTGAATACATATTGTGATACAAAGATCATATAGGTTTGCACTCTCACGCACCAATTACATCGATAACAAATACATTTGAGAGTTGATATACATTAAACAACATTGAGCTTACTTATTATATCTTATTATTGGTGTATGCAATTGCGTGTAATTGGGTGCATATCTGCTTTACATGAAAGCATAATCACTGTACAATTTCATTGTGAGATATTCTGTTGTATTTCTAGGGACAGGCCTGAAGAGGGAGACTAGCCCTTTGAAATAGTCCTGAATTGGCTTAGACCTGGTTAGGAAAGTTAGGTGCACCATCCTGTTAAGGTGTAGGTTAAGTTGAGGCCCGCTAATTGACCTAGTTGTAAAGGTTGAGGTGAGCCCTGTGCTAATTGACCTGGTTGTATTAGGTACTGCTCCACCCATTAAGTGAGCCTTTAGTGGAATCCTCAGGCTTGCGAGCTAGAGGCGGGGACGTAAGCACAGTTGGCCGAATCCTGATAACATGTCGTGTGTTTGTTTATCTTTCCACACTTTATATTTACCACATGTGTAAGTTATGGTGTGAATGATGTGCATGATTTAAATTTATGTACATTATATCTACTTGCGCATTTGGGATTGTATAGAAAGACCCTAGGTAACCAAATCATATTGATTTCTGATTTAACCTAGGAGAAAAGTTTAAAATTTCATTTCACCCCTCTCTTGGGAATACACCAATTCTAATAGGTTTAGGGTTTAGGGTTTAGGGTTTAAAGTTTTATGTTTTACTATTTAGGGTTCAAGGTTTAGAGTTTTAGGGTTTTGGGTTTAGGTTTTAGGGTTTAGAGTTTAAGGTTAGGGTTTACGGTTTACAGTTTAGGATTTAGGGTTTTATGTTTTATTATTTAGGGTTTAGGGTTTAGGGTTTAGATTTTTAGGGTTCTGGGTTTAGGTTTTAGGGTTTATGGTTTAGGGTTTAGCGTTTAGGGTTTATGGTTTAGAGTTTAGTGGCTAGGATTTGGGGTTTATTGTTTAGTGTTTAGGGTCTAGGGTTTAGGGTTTTGGGTTTTGGGTTTATGGTTTTATTTTTTAGGGTTTAGGGTTTAGGGTTTAGGATTTAGGATTTTATGTTTTAGGGTTTAGGGTTTATGGTTTCGGGTTTAGGGTTAGGGTTTAGCTTTTAGGGTTAGGGTTTAGGGTTTAGGGTTTAGGATCCATCAAGCTTTAAAGATTATAGCAAAATGAAGAGGGCATAACTGCTTCATTAGAACTCTGATTTGCACGATTTTTTTTTATTTTTTATTTTGGGGTAGGAGAAATTTTTGACGCAATGCTACGATTGGTTTCCGGCTTTGGAGTTGGTTCGGGGTTATCGTTCAAGGTTTAGTTTTTTGGGTTTTGGGTTTAGGGTTCAAGGTTTAAATTTTATGATTTAGGGTTTACGGTTTTATGGTTTAGTGTTTAGTGTTCACGGTATAGGGTCTAGCATTTAGGTTTTAGGGTTTAAGGTTTAGCATTTAGAGTTTAGAGTTTGAGGTTTAGGTTCTAGGCTTTAGGCTTTAGGGTTTAGGTTTTAAGGTTTAGGGTTTAAGGTTTAGGTTTTAGGGTTTAGGGTTTAGGGTTTAGGATTTAGGGTTTAAGGTTTAAGGTTTTATGTTTTCGTGTTTATGGTATAGGGTTTAGGGTTTAGTGTTTTAGGGTTTTGGGTTTAGGTTTTAGGGTTTTGGGTTTAGGGTTTAGGGTTTTGGATTTTATGTTTTATTGTTTAAGGTTTAGGGTTTAGAGTTTCAGGGTTTAGGGTTTAGGGTTTGTTAGCTTTGGTGTATTCCTAAGAGGGGGGGGGGTGAATTGGAATTTAAAACTTTTTTCTCCTAGGTTAAACTAGTTTAGCAACAGTACATTCACAAGCTAGCTCTATCTACCCAAATGCGTAGATAAGTATGATGTGGAAATTAAATCATACACATCATTCATACCATAACATACATGTACGATAAATATAAAGTGCAGAAATATAAACAGACACACGATATGTTATCGGTCTTTGGCCAATTGTGCCTACATCCCCACCGCTAGCTCGCAAGTCCGATCATTCCACTAATGGCTCACTTAACGAGTGGAGCGGCACCTAATACAACCATGTCAATTCAAGGGGCTAATCTCAACCAACACGCCTTAATAGGATGGCGCACCTAGCTTTCCTAACCAGGTCTAAGCCAATCCGGGACTATTTCAAAGGGCTAGTCTCCCTCTTCAGGTTTGTTCCTGGAAATACAATAGTATTTGAAATACAACGAAATGGCACAGTGATTATGCTTTCATGTAAAGCATATGTGTACCTAGATACGCGCAATATACTTAATCAATCAAATGCACATCAATAATGTAGGTAAATGTAAGCTCAGTGATGTGTAATTTTGTGCAAGCTACACTCAACAAGATATTATTGTTAATATTCTCAAGAATGTTCTAATCAAGTTATTTCTTTGAAACAGTATATATCAAATCTCAATAATAATCAAGGTTTCAAAGATGCAGCAAATATTCAAAACAACTCGAAATATTTTCTTCAATGTAATATGCTCAAGAGTAGTTTTGAAAAATATTATAGCTTGTATAAAACGCTTTTGCACAACAAAATCAAGCTATAGGAATCTTTGCAATAACGATGTAAAGATCCTTAAGCTAATGAGTTTTTCCTAACACAAGATTTATCAAATAAAAATCTATGGGAAAACTCTTGCTTGACTCCCAAAAAATAATATCAACCAATCAAGCAAAGCGATGAGAGTATGAGCAATACTACTATACACTAGCACAATCAATATACTCTCACGATACCGAAATGTATCAAGGGAATAAAAATTTGAGAGTATTTAGGCAAAATGGGATTTCTGAGATAGAAAGGATTTTTGCTAATTGTTTTTGCTAATCTCTATTAATCTTCACAAATGAACCCATATTTATAAACAAGGTCAAAAATATAATCGTTTGGGACCTATTGGCTATTCTTATAAAAGTTCTAAAATGCTTAAGTAATATTAACCCAAATTAACCCTTGTTTACCTTGGGTAAATTAATTTTAACCCAACAAGGTTCGGGTGGCTGAACCAAGGTTCGTTTGCCTGAACAGACACAGTAATGAAAATAGTTTAAATGAATTCGGTCGCCCATGTCATGGTTCGGTAGCCCGAACAAAAGTTAGAAACATTTCTTCGTAACTTCAGGTGCTCGGTCATAGGTTCAGTTAACCGAACTAACAAGTTCGGTCACCCGAGGCCTTTTTGAACATGAAGGTTTGGGTGCCTGGGTTGGTGAAAAGCACTCTAACATGGGCCTGAGGAGTTTTGTACTCCAAGGGTTCGGTCGCTCGACCTCTTATATATTTTTGCATTTTTTGCCCAATTTTACTTCAAATAATTCCCCAAATAAAATTTGTGATTGTGGGGACAATATGCACTAAGGGTAGGGACCTAGGGTCTTTTCAAGTACGCCCAAAAACCTGGCGTCGATCAACCTTCGGTCGACTGAAAGGTGCCCTAAGGTCATTCGATCTCTATGGTCAGTGTATGACATTTTTGAGCTTACAAATCGAACATGCATGACATGCAAATTATTACAAACCATATTCCTAATTACTATTATAGACCCATAATATAACATGAATTACAATACAAAATAGATCTTCTGGGTCTTCAGTCTTCAAGCTTTCACGTGCCATCAAATGATCAAGCTAACATGAACCTGCACACAAACTTGATAGACATCAAACACCAAGAGTATTTGTCATTATCAAAACTGGGTGTGACCTATAAGGTCAACAGGGTTTAACGTTTAGGGTTTAGGATTTAGGGTTTAGGGCTTATTATTTAGTGTTTAGGGTCTAGGGTTTAGGGTTTAGGGTTTAGGGCTAGGGTTTAGGGTTTAAGGTTTTAGGGTTTAGGGTTTAGGGTTTAAGGTTTAGGGGTTTAGGATTTTAGGGTTTAGGGTTTAGTGTTTAAGGTTTATGATTTAGGGTTAGGGTTTATGGTTTAGGGTTTAGGGTTTAGAGTTTAAGGTTTTACGTTTTAGTGTTTAGGGTTTAGGGTTTAGGGTTTTGAGTCTTAGGGTTTTAGGTTTAGGTTTTGGGGTTTAGGGTTTAGGGTTTAGGGTTTATGGTTTAGTGTTTAGGGACTAGCATTTAGGGTTTTGGGTTTAGGGTTTTAGGTTTTGGGTTTAGGGTTTAGATTTTAGGGTTTAGGGTTTAGACTTTAGGGTTTAGGGTTTAGGGTTTAGGGTTTAGGGTTAGGATTTAGGGATTTTGGCTTAGGGTTTAGGGTTTAGGGTTTTATGTTAAGGGTTTAGGGCTTAGGGTTAAAGGTTTAGGGTTTTATGTTTTACGGTTTATGGTTTAGATTTTAGGGTTTAGGGTTTTTGATTTA
Organism: Malania oleifera; assembly: GCF_029873635.1. NCBI lineage: Eukaryota > Viridiplantae > Streptophyta > Magnoliopsida > Santalales > Ximeniaceae > Malania > Malania oleifera. Next base: position 71,078,212 of record NC_080417.1, on the reverse strand, counting down.
GGGTTTAGGGTTTAGGGTATAGAGTTTCGGGTTTACGGTTTAGGGTTTAGGGTTTGGGGTTTAGGGTTAGGCTATAGGGTTTAGGGTTTAGGGTTTACGTTTTCTAGTTTAGGGTTTTGGGTCCATCAAGCTTTAAATATTATAGAAAAATGAAGAGGGTATAACTTCTTCCTTTGAACTCCGATTTGGACAATTTTTTATTATTATTTTAGGGTAGGAGAAATTTTCCAAAAGTTATTGTACGATTGGTTTTCAATTTGGGAGTCAGTTCGGGGTTATGGTTCAAGGTTTAGTTTTTTGGGTTTTAGGTTTACAATTTATGGTTTAAGGTTTATAGTTTAGGGTTTATGATTTTCGTGTTTAGTGTTTAGGGTTCACAGTATAGGGTCTAGAATTTTGGGTTTAGGGTTTAAGGTTTAGGGTTTAAGGTTTAGGGTCTAGGTTTTAGGGTTTAGGGTTTATTGTTTAGTGTTTAGGGTTTAGGATTTAGGGGTAGGGTTTTGTTGACCTTATAGGTCACGTCTGGTTTTGATAAGGACAAATACTCATTATATCTAATGTGTGTTTGGGGTTGTGTGCAGGAACTCTAATTGGCAGATCATAATGATTGCACAAAAAGAGATTGAAGCTGAAGACCCAATGTATATACGTTGTATTGTATTTCATATTTATTCAAAGGGTCTCTAATAGTAAATAGGTTCTAAGCTCAAAATGAAAATGACCTTAGAAAGACCTTGGGGATTACGGTCGACAGACACCGGATTTTTTTGATGTCTTCAAAAGGACTTAGAAATGACCCTAGGACATTCACTCATACATACATATGATTGGTCATTTAATTAGGGTGATTGAATGCTTGAAACAGGACCGAAACGCACAAAATGTGCACCTTCGGTCGACCGACCTATGTAGTTCATTTTTCCCTTGGTCAATCGAACACAGTCTGGGTCAACTATTTGACCACTATCCGGTCGACCAAGCTTCTGAAGCTCATTTTACCCCGTTCGACCGAAACTCTCTGAAGTCAATAGTTTGACTTCCTGGTTGACCGAGAGAATTTTGTATTGCACCAACCTGGTCGACCGAGTTCCCACGTGTGGGAATCCAACCGCCTAGTTGACTGACTAGTTTAGTTCATTCTTACCCTGGTCGACCAAACCCCGCTAATTTGGAAAAATCGCCTCGAACATACTTGCTCAGTCGACCGAACTTGAAGTTCAATTTTGGCCTAGTCGATCGAGCCATAAGAACTTCGGTCGACCGAACCCATCCTGGTCGACTAGTGCTCTCAGGTTGCCCTGTATTTTTATCGTGGTTAACTATTTTTTAGGAGGGTTAAAATAACTAAATGTCATTAAAACTTTTCTAATAATCCCAACCTTGTCCCTAACAGTTATAATTTTAGGGGAGTCTATATATACCCCTTCATTTCGGATAATTAGGAAGAAGATTAGCCAACCTAATTAATAAATTCTCTCTCAAGATCTATACTTCTATTACTCATTTTTACACTCCACTTTCACTCATACTTATCTTCTACTATCGTCTAAACTCTATAAGTTGATTGAGTGATTGTTTTGGAAATGTTTGCTCTCCTTGTCTTGATTGATTGATTCCATATTCTTGAGAGCAAAACCTTGAGAATTCTTAGGAGACTTTACTAATAAGTTTTTCCTAAGAAGACCTCGTTTGATCTTCTGAGGTTGTATATTCATTGCAACATCTTGAGAAGCTCTTATTTTATTTTGGTTGCAAAATCTTTTCAAAATCAATTACAAATATCTATTGTGTCTTATCTTGAAAAATATTTGAAGTGATATTTGTTTGTGAGTCAAAATCTTTGTGGCAATATTCATTAAGCTTTATCTCTTATTGAATATGAAGTCTAAATTTTCTTTTGCAAACCGAATCTATACGTTGCTTAAGATTTATATGATTGATATATTTAGCTGACTAAAATATTTCAGAGTTGATTGATATCTTTGTGTGAGCTATTAGATTGAATACATATTGTGATACAAAGATCATATAGGTTTGCACTCTCATGCACCAATTACATTGATAGCAAATACATTTGAGAGTTGATATACATTAAACCACATTGAGCTTACTTATTATATCTTATTTGTGGTGTATGTGATTGAGCGTAATTGGGTACATATCTACTTTACATGAATGCATAATCACCATACCATTTATTGTGAGCAAATTTGTTATATTTCCAGGCACGGGCCTGAAGAGGGAGACTAGTTAGGAAAGTTAGATGCACCAACCTGTTAAGGTGTAGGTTGAGGTCAGCCCCGCTAATTGACCTGGTTGTAAAGGTTGAGGTCAGCCCTGTGCTTATTGACCTGGTTGTATTAGGAGTCGCTCCACCCTTTAAGTGAGCCTTTAGTGGAATCCTCGGGCTTGCGAGCTAGAGGCAGGGGAGTAGGCACAGTTGGCCAAACCCCGATGACATATCATGTGTTTGTTTATCTTTTAGCACTTTATATTTACCGCACGTGTATGTTACGGTGTGAATGATGCACATGATTTAAATTTTTGTACATTATATATACTCGCGCATTTGGGATTGTATAGAAAGACCCTAGGTAGCCAAATCATATTGACTTCTGATTTAACCTAGGAGAAAAATTTTAAATTCCAATTCCTCCCCCCCCCCCTCCTTTTGGGAATACACCAATTTTAATAGGTTTAGGGTTTGGGGTTTAGGGTTTAGGGTTTTATGTTTTACAGTTTACAGTTTAGGGTTTAGAGTTTTAGGGTTTTTGGTTTAGGTTTTAGGGTTTAGGGTTTAGGGTTAGGGTTTACGGTTTAGGGTTTAGGGTTTTAGGTTTTAGTGATTAAGGTTTAGGGTTTAGAGTTTAGGGTTTTGGGTTTAGGTTTTAGGGTTTAGGGTTTAGGGTTTAGCATTAAGGGTTTAGGGTTTAGAGTTTATTGTTTAGTGTTTAGGGTTTAGGGTTTAGGGTTTAGGGTTTAGGGTTAGGGGTAGGGTTTAGGGTTTTAGGTTTAGGGTTTAGGGTTTAGGGTTTAGGATTTAGGATTTTATGTTTTAGGGTTTAGGGTTGCGGGTTTAGGGTTAGGGTTTAGGGTTTTCTGGGTTTAGGATTTAGAATTTAGGGTTTAGGGTTTAGGGTTTAGGGTTTTAGGGTTTTAGGGTTTAGGGTTTAGGGTTTAGGGTTTGGTGTTAGGTTTACGATTTGGGGTTTAGGATTTAAGGTTTTATGTTTTAGTGTTTAGGGTTTTGGGATTAGAGTTTAGAGTTTTAGGGTATGGGGTTTTGCTTTTAGGGTTTAGGGTTTAGGGTTTAGGGTTTTGGGTTTGTTGTTCAGTGTTTAGTGTCTAGGGTTTAGGGTTTAGGGTTTAGGTTTTAGGGTTTAGGGTTTAGAGTTTAGGGTTAGGGTTTAAGGTTTTTGGTTTAGGGTTTAGGGTTTAGGGTTTTATGTTTTAGGGTTTAGGGTTTAGGGTTTAGGGTTGAGGGTTGAGGGTTAGGGTTAAGGGTTTAGGGTTTATGGTTTAGGGTTTAAGGTTTTATGTTTTAGTGTTTATGCTTTAGAGTTTAGGGTTTAGAGTTTTAGGGTTTTGGGTTTTGGTTTTAGGGTTTAGGGTTTAGGGTTTAGTGTTTAGGGTTGACGATATAGAGTCTAGAATTTAGGTTTTAGGGCTTAAGGTTTAGGGTTTAGAGTTTAGGGTTTAAGGTTTAGGGTCTAGGGTTTAGGGTTTAGGAATTAGCATTTAGTAGAAAATTTTTGAAGCGATGGTATGATTGGCGTCCGATTTTAGAATCAGTTTGGGGTTATGGTTTAACATTTAGTTTTTAGGGTTTTTTTTTTAACTTTGATGCAATCCCAAGTGGGGGGTGAATTGGGTATTTAAAATTTATTACCTAGGTTAACAGTTTTAATCAATATTTCAAACCAACCTAGAGTAATTCTACACAATCATCAAATAAACACACATGTGAAATAATGATATAAAGTGTGTAAATGTAAAGAACATGCATGATATGTTATCAAGGTTTGGCCAACTGTGCCTACATCCCCGCCTTGCCACACCAACACAAGGATTACCACTATAATACTCACTTAACGGGTGGAGTGACACCTAATACAACCAGGTTAATTAAAGGGGATGACCTCAACCGACATGCCTTAGCAGGATGACGCACCTAGCTTTCCAAACCGAATTTAAGTCAATCCGGGACTATTTCACAAGGCTAGTCTCCCTCTTCAGGCTCGTGCTTGGAATACAACCAATGTGTATAAAATGTTTGTACATGGAAATTCACTTCTAGACAAGAAGATGTGTGCACCAGTATAGTTCAATCCATAATGAAAGCACAAATGATATGTAAATATACTCAGTGCTCTAATGTATGCTAAACACTCAATCACGTATAAGTTTTCAGTTCAGATCTAAGCAATATTTGAAACACACTATGTGAATAATACAATATCAGATTAGGGTTTCAGAATATGCTAAGCAAGTTCAAACAAACAAACTCAATAATATATTCTAATATTCAAAGCACACAAGAGTTGCTTAAGGCACTAGCTTTTGGGAAGGATTTTTGCACACACAAAATCTAGGTTTAGGTATCTTGCAACAATAATGCAAAAACCACAACCCTCAAAAGTTTTTCCACTCTAGGTTTATCAAATAAAACCGGTGGAAGAATGAGAGTTCTAGCGAATGTGATTAAGCAGACAAGCCTTACAATATACTCACAATGCTTTCGAGAAATCAAGAATGAAGAGTTTGTGAGTGTTTGGAAGCTACATTTGACTAATATAGGGTTTTGAAAGTTGAGAGAATTTTGCCCTAATCAATTTTGCTAATCCTTGCTAATCACAACAAATGAATAAGTACTTATAGGCAAGGAGGAATTTTTGACTGTTGGGGACAAAGTGGGTATAATTAAATTTGTTTAAAAGACCATTAAGAACATTAACCCTTTTTACCCCATTTAAAAATTTGGTAAAAAATATTTTAACTCGCGAGGTTCGGGTGCCCGGCCAATGGTTCGAGTGCCCAAACAGACACAGTCAAAAAATCATCTTTTAGAGGTTCGGGTGCGTGAAGGGTAAGTCGGTTAGCTGAACCAAAGTCAATAGCAATTGTTCGATAATTCGGGTGCCTGACTCATAATTCGGTTAACTGAATTAGGTAGTTTGGTTTCCCAAGCCTCCTTTTGAACGCAGACTTTCGGTCACCCGAGTAGTTGAAAAGTGCCTTAACGGGCTTTCGGGTGCCCGAGGAAGGTACGTTCAAAATACGTTCAGGTGCCCAAAGACCAAGTCAACATGTTGACTGGTTCGGTCGCCCGAGCCACTTTACACAACAAAGGTTCGGTCACCCAAACCCTCTCATCTTTTCCCATTAAGTGCATTTTAGCCTTATTTTGATTCCCTTGATTAAGATAAGTGATGTAGGGAACTTGTGTCCTTAGCATAGGTACCTAAGGTCCAACTATGGTCTTTTTGAGGATACCTACCTACCATGCATGATGCAAATTATTACAAGCCATACACGCGCACAGTTCATAATAATTTACATCCCAGAATGAAGAAATAAACCAATGAATACAAATAACAACATATAGATCTTCATTCTTTGGCACAAACACTACAAGCCATCATGATATGTCTTTTATTCCTGAAGTGCATACAAGGTGAATTTGCATGCAATTCTCAGTACAACCATTAGTACGAAGAGTATTTGTCATAATCAAAACTGGGTGTGACCTATAAGGTCAACAATCTCCACCTTTTTGATGATGACAAATACTTTATGCAAAAGTGGGTTTCACCAAGAAAGGCTCCCATTGACTTTATGCATAAAGAAAATGAAAGTAATGGGTGATAAAAGATTAAGCAGAATTAAGCACAGTTTTACCCCATTTTTGCCTATTCTCCTCCTTTTGGCAACAACAAAAAGGGTTAAGCACTAAGATACGAAGGAAAAGTATGTCATGCAGAGGCAGAAGGTACATTGGGAGAAAAAAAATTCGGTAGCATACCGTTTGAAAATAGAGCATTCCCAATCATAACCTTGTATCTAAGTGACCTATTTGGAGTTTCCATACACAATATGTAGCAAATTGCAACTAAGTAATCCAAGCAGAATGTGCATCAAGGAAGTAAAAGTAGCATTTAGCATATGGTACCAATTTGATGATCTTAATGTTCTATACTCCCCCAATGGATGATCATGCAAGGATGAAAATTAAATTTTCATTTAGCTTTCACTCATCTTTTCAAAAATATTTTCACGTAAATTTTATTATAATCATCTTTTGTTTGTCAAAACATGCTCAAATTTTCACAAGGTATCGTATAATGAAAACATGTTAGCCTAATACCAAGTGTCATACTTACGTGATAGTGAGCCTACTAACTATAATCAGGCTAATAGATAAAAGCACTAATATTTGTAAGGGCATGATATTTTGAAGTGAGCATAATATCTATAATAAAGATTTTGTCAAAAACATGCATATTGATATCACCTAGTTAATGTATTTTTCAAATGATATATAGAATGAAAGCACAATACATATTTATTTCTCAGGGCCTAATGATTTTAATGCTAAGTGACTCTCCCTAAGAATATGCATTTTCCTTTATAAGTCAACTTGAGTAAAACTCAAATATTATTTTAGAAACATAACTCAAGTTTTAAGAAGTTTATCATTCAAAAATAGATATAAAGTTATGTGTAAAGGTTTCAAAAATTTAGGCAGCATTTTGTCTAAAGATGTAATTAATTCCATAAAAACCTAGCAATATTCAAGCACTTTAAATATATACGCACAACGAGCCCCAAGGAATTTAAAATTTCAACAAAAATGAGCCAAGCATAAAATATTTAGATTTTAAGATAAAATTGCATTTGCACACAAGATAAAAAAAATCGTTTCAATCATTTGGGCAAATGTCTATAGAAAATTCGGCAGCATGCCGGCTATAAACAGGACATTTCCCAAAATTTTCCTGCACAAAAATGATTCTCAAACAAGTAGTATCTCAAGAGTAAGGCATGCGAGAACCTATAATCTACCAGCAGGCAATTTTCATCAACTGCATCCGCCATGTAGGAGGCTTTCTACACTAAGCTTGTATTTCAACAGAATGGTCATCCAAGCATAGATACATGCAAATCAAAGTATTGTAGATATATATATATATATATATATATATATATATATAATCATTCGCAAAAGCACAGTCACCATATCATAGTATCTGTGAGTGTATGTGGTGAGTGTGATCGTCAAAAGAAACAAATATAACATTTGTTTTAAAATACAGACTAAGAGAGAGTGTATCTGAATAAAACACAAAAGTGGATCAAATAAAGAACTGGAGTATGCCGAAATGGATACTCATAAAGCACTCCTAGGTCTCTCCGTCGTCATGATCAACATCCTCCTCCTCACCACTCAACTCCATCTGGTCATCCTCCCCAATGTCCTCATCGTTCATCTCTCGCAGCCACTCATCGAGGATATGGAAATTAGTCCGTACCTCGGACTAGAACTTGGTAAACCCGCTATAAAGGGAGTCAAGTCTAGCCTGTGATGAAGATGCCTACTCAGTCATGGAGACTCAGAACCCCTGAAATGAGGCAGAGAGATCAGTGATGGCTGCCATGATCTCGGTGCTAGATGTAATTGGGGTAGCTCCTATGGGACCTTCTCAGCTCCTGGGTCTCTTTCATGTGCAGTGGGCAACCACATGTTGCCGGTGAGTTCGTATCCCATCAACTTGAGTGTGGTAGAGTTGAAGGTTTCCGAGTGCCTGACCTTCTTGATAGTGGCAAGTGGTGACCTATTAAGCCTTTCCTTAACAAATATCCTAGCCAAATCCCACCGTAAGGCATAATGATCCTCTTTCCAATGGTTTTTACGAACATCCACCGTAAGATCAATCTAGGTAGGTTTAGCTTCTTTCTGGTGAAGAGGCACCACATCACGAAGCAATCCAAATAGGTTACATGATCCCTGAATCCTAACTTAGGCAAGATGTTATAGGAAATTAGGTGGTGTACCACCTTTGCCTCTAGAGTTAAGGATTTGTAGCTAGGAGTATGGGTCAGAACAACTACTGGATTCGTCATAACTAAATTAACAAATGTACTCACAGTGAAGCCCTGCTTGGCTATCCAAGTGGAGGAAGAATCGGGGCAGATGAAGTCGCCATGCTGGATCTCTAAAGTCTCTTCCAGGTAGGCATCGTTAAAGTGGAGATCCGTCTCGAGCACCTTGGAGTAGTAGCCTTGGTCATCTTGAGAAAGATTGGAATAAAAAATCCAAATGAGCAACATGTACATACCCTTAGGCTGAAAGGCGATGAACTCATACCATCCTTGATACTGAAACATGTCAGGACATTGTTGAAGTGGGTTTGCATGAAATCGATATCAAGGATTTTTACCAAAATGGGGTCTTTGAGGCGAAATATTTTTTGGTATTTGATTCGCCAATCAAGTCTAGGAAATCACTGATCCAATGGAACACGTACAGAAACACATCTCTGTTCCCTTGCCATTAAAAAATCTTAAAGAAAACCGAGCTAGAATGAGAGGAAAATAGAGGAGGCACTCAAGGAAATGAGAGAAAATAAGATAATTTTCACAGAGAAGCATATATATCAGCGTGGTTTGGGCGCCTGAGCATAAGTTCAGTCACCCAAACATCTTTAAATATAAGCACCCGCTAAGTCTTTTTTGTAGCTCAAACACTGGTTCAGTCAGCTGAATTTGAAACGCCATTTTGTATTTTCAAGGCTTGGAAGCCTGAATTGAGTTTGAACTATTCTTACCGATCACTTGAAATCCCAGTTCGGTAGACTGAAAACATATTTGAGGACCCAAATTAGTTCAGCAGCCCAAGCTATTTTATACTTGAAAGTTCAGCCACCCGAAGTGTGGTCAATGGCTTGTGTTGACTCTATGAGTCTAATCCGGTTTTTGATAATGAAAAATCACTTGATATTTGATCTGTGCATTGAGTTTGTAAACAGGACTTACACTGAGCATGCACGGAAAGATAACAGGTCATGGATGCCATAAAGTAAAGCTGATACATATTAGAAAGTACCATGGAACTCAAAGAGTATGAGAATCAAGATGCAAGCAGCAAAGTTCAAGAATGTCTTGGGAATGGGTATTTAGAACTCATCTACCTACATTTTCGTATGATTTATCTTGAGGCTCAATACAACTTAGAATGATTTTAGGATTCATGCATTTCATGTACATCATTAGAGTACTTACATGGGCTTAGAAATGTGTTTAAAATCATGGAAAACTTGTTTTATAAAAGACCCAAGCAAAGAATTAAAGTAGAATTTTAAACTGGAAATGAATATATGTGAAAGAGGGGACTTCGGTAGCCTGAATAATTTCTTCGGTAGCCTAAAGATTAAGTTCGGTAGCCTGAAGAATTAAATGGAAAAGACAGAACCTAGCAGAGGTACCTTGGTCGCCTGACATTGTAACCTCAGGCGCCTGAAGTTGACACTTCAGGAGCCTGAAGTCAAGTTCAGTTGCCTAAACTCGCGGGAAAGCCTAAAAATTAGTTCTTTATTAAAAAGAAATGTGAGGCATCTTATTGATCCAATGGCTGAGATCAATCCTAAGGGTAATATACTATATATTATGAATATCTAAACCCTAGAACAAGAGGGAGACACACAAGAAAGAGAAGAACACACCTTGTTGCAAGTATGTTGATTATCTACTCTTAGTGCTATTCGTTTGCCTATACATCAATCTCATATCTGTAAACTTGGGCAAATCAATTCAGATTTTCAAAGGGAACTTGTCTACTCTACTGTACTTCAATCTAGTATTGAGGTTTGATCTTTCAAGTTATTAGTCTTGTGATTTTTGCATATCATCTCATTGTTTGTTCTTGATTAGTATTAAAAAAGTATTGATCTTGAGTGTGCCTTTCATACAAAAATTAATTTTCTAAGAGATCATTACCTGAGAAAGTTTATCTAACTTGGTAGATTAAATTTTGGTTCAAGAGCATATAAGTATACATATATTTCTCAAAGGGCTTCTTATTGAAAACCTAGTTTTGAGTAAAAGAGTGATCTTGAAATTATCTCTATATATACCAAGCTATTTTAAACAAGATCATTATTTGTTTTATGGTGTGTGACTCATTGAAAGGTTTGATTCAAGTGTGTGGTTTCTAAAAGGATCTATCTTTAGATACATTAGAACTTGATTTAATATCCTTGATACTTATAACTATAATTTTAATTGAGGGATATTTTTCTGCAAATTAATATACTCAGTTTTGTGGTTGTGTACTTGAAATAAAACTTTGTGATTTTGATTGCAAAGTTTTTGCCAACAAGTTCACTTCAATTATATAAGTGTGCATTTTTGCAAAGTGAACCAAGAACCCTAGATTATTTCAAAATGTTTCGAATTTATCTTTACTTGAAAGTTTTGGTTAAAAAGGGATTTGTGTGTTGAGGCATACAATACATAAAATGATTTTATCATTTTCATTCATTCACGAGCTTCAAGTTATATCATATGTCAATTTTTTAGGAATTTTAATTGTACTCACAAGCTTTTGTTAGAAGCATTGTTTTTGAGTCTATTTTCCAGATTCTATTGTATACACGGTTCGGTTTGTGAACCGGTGTGAGAGGAGAGAGCTGTATCTCTTGTAAGCAACGGAGTAGGAGGAAGTTGTGCCTCTTGTAAGCAGTGGATTGTAAGGGAAGCTCCGTCCTAGTTTAAGGAGCAGGGTTAGTGAATCCTTGAGTGGTTGGTCAAGGCGAGGATGTAGGCCAAGTAGGCTGAACCTCGTAAAATCGTGGTTGCATTCTCTCTTCCCTTATCTTTTTTATTTTTCGCATCGTATTTCAATTTCTAGCTTGCTTGTGTATGTTGAATAATTTCACACCAACTTGAGAAGTGACTAGTTAAACTTAGATATAGGGATTGATTGGTAAATAGGTTTCAAAGAATTTTTAAAATACCCAATTCACCCCCCTTTTGGGATTACACCTTAATCAACATTTGGTATCAGAAAGGGTTTACTTAGACTTGATAGTTAATTTGTAAAATGATCACATGGTACACATTAGTGTAACTCCATTTGGTGAGGGACGCTCGTCCACTAGACCACCCATTTTCTGTGGTGTAAATTACACCTATTGGAACATAGATTGGAAGGTCTGGAAAATTGTGACTAAAGGAAATCAGATTCCCATTAAATTCATTGATAAGATTAATGTACCTAAAAATGAAGATGAATATACTGAAGAGGATTGGAAGTCAGTTCAAAGTAATGCCACAGCCATGAATATACTTTTTTGTGCACTAGATGTCAATGAATTTAATAGGGTAATGACATGTAACTCAGCTAAAGAAATTTGGGAAAAATTAGAAGCTATATATGAAGTCACTAAGGAAGTAAAGGATAGCAGGATAGACATGCTTACTAGTGAATATGAAGCATTTAAAATGACGGTTGATGAATCCATACAATCCATGTACACTAGATTCACACACATCATTAACTCTTTAAATGCTCTTGGAAAAACTTACCCTTCTTATGAGTTGATTAGGAAAATATTCAAGGGATTACCTCCAGTGTGGGAAGCTAAAGCTACTACAGTAGCTGAAGGGAGAAATCTCATGGAGATGTCAGTGGACGAACTCATTGGATCACTTATCACCTATGAGCTGGCGATAAACGAGAGGAAAAATGAGTAAAGCAAAGCTAAGAAGTTCACTGCCCTTAAGGCATCATCAAGCTATTCAAGTGAAGGAAGCAATTCCGAAATGGATGATGACATGGCCTTGCTTACAAAGAAGTTCGGGAAGTTTTTGAAGAAGAACAAAAAGTTCAATAGAAAATTTCGGAACTCTAAACCAGAAAGAGGAGAGCAAAGCATGAAGAAAAAGAAGGAGGATCCACCAACATGCTACAATTGCCGAGAAGTTGGACACATCAAGCCTGAGTGCCCCAAACTCATGAAAGCTTCAAAGAAAAAGAAGAAAGCGCTGAAAGTTGGCTAGGATACACACAGCACTAACAGTTCAGAATATGAATCCAGTGACAACGAGGTTGCCAATTTGTGTCTAATGGCACATGATGACTTGGAGGTACAATCAATTCTTTCATCATCTTCGTACTATTCTAGTGAATCTGAAAATGAAAATGTACTGATGTCATATGATGAACTGAAACAAGAATACCTATACACTATTAAAATGCTTGACAAAAAAACAAAGAAAATTTCTGAGTTTGAGAAGTAAAATCAAAGAACTTTCAAATCTAGTTGAACACCAAAATGAATCTCATGCATCTTTCATAGAAGATAAAGATTTGAAATTTAAAGAGCTAGAAAAGGACTTGAAAGATAAATCTGAAATTATTTATAAATTTACTGAAGGACAAAACAATTTGGAAAAGCTCTTAGAATCCCAAAGAAATTCTCTAGAAAAAGAAGGGCTCGGTTTTAATGGTAAAGAAAATATTAAAAATAGACATCTTTACATGGGGTATTTTACAAAAGAAACAAAGTCATATGTTCCAACTAAGAATTTTTATAGAAACACTACATGTTTTAAATGTAGAAGGTTGGGTCACATACAATTTTACTGCCCTTTGAAAAATAAAGATGTAAAAATTAAGAGAGTATGGAAGGTGAAAGGTCAAACTAGCACTAACCCCCCTGGACCCAAGAAAATCTGGGTACCAAAGCTAGTTGTTTAATTGTGTCTTGCAGATTTGCTTAAGATCAGTATCCTCAAAAGACAAATGGTATATGGATAGCGGATGCTCACGCCACATGACCGGAGATAAAGCAAAACTCACTTCCATCATACTTAAGGATGAAGGGTTTGTTATTTTTAGTGATAATGCTAAGGGAAGGATCACAGGAGTCGTTAAAGTTGGTAATGATTCCTCACTCATTATTGATGATGTATTATTAGTTGAAGATTTAAAGCACAATTTATTAAGCGTAAGTCAACTATGTGATAAAGGCTACAAAGTATCATTTGAACATGACAAGTGCATAGTTGAACACAAAACAGATAATAAGACATTGTTCATTGCCAAGCATCATGAAAACGTATATACCACAAGCTTTGGCAACTTAACTTCACAAAGTGTAACATGCTTATCTGCTATGAATGAATTAAGTTGGATTTGGCATAGGAGACTAGGACACGTAGACATGGATTTAATCTCAAAACTCGTTAAGAAAAAATTAGTTAAGGGAAAGATAAAATTTGTGATGCATGCTAACTAGGGAAACAAGCAAGAACAAGCTTTAAGAAGAAGAAAGAGATCTCCACTACTAGGCCACTTCAAATGCTACACTTGGACTTATTTGGACCAAACCAAATTCAGAGTTTAGGAGGAAAAACATATGCATTTGTCATAGTTGATGATTTCTCACGATACACATGGATACTATTCTTAGGTCATAAAGATGAAGCATATGAAAAATTTATAAATCTATGCAAGAAAGTACAAAATGAAAAGGGATACACAATTACTAAAATTCGAAGTGATACGGGTAGAGAATTTAAAAATCAAGGCATGGAAGACTATTGTAACTCATTAGGACTTGCCCATAATTTTTCAGCTCTCAGAATACCACAATAGAATGGCATAGTTGAAAGAAAGAATAGATCTATACAAGAAATGGCCAGAACTATGCTTAACGAACATAAATTACCTAAATACTTCTGGGCCGAGGTAGTAAATACCACCTGCTATGTGCTAAATAGAGTTCTAATTAGACCTTCACTTAATAAGACTCCTTACGAATTATGGAATGGCCATAGACCAAACATATCATATTTTCATGTTTTTGGCTGTAAGTGTTTTGTGCTTAGAGACAATGAGCATTTAGGAAAATTTGATGTAAAATCTTATGAAGGTATCTTTCTAGGATATGCTATAGATAGTAAAGCCTATAGAGTATATAATAAACGAACATTGATGGTCATAGAGTCTATTCATGTAGTGTTCGATGAGACAAATCCCTTCTCCAAAAGAATTGATGAAGATGAACTTGAATTAAGCAAGGAACTAAAAGAACTATCAATTGAGAATGATTCAGAAAAGAAAAATAAACTTAGAGAACCATCCATTGAAATTGATGAAACTACAACTGAGGTAAATGCACCACCTAGAGAATGGAAATACATAAAGAATCATCCTATAGATCAAATATTAGGAGAACCATTACGTGGAGTAGCCACTCGCTCCTCTCTTAGGAACATGGTTAGTCATTTTGCATCTCTATTTCAAGAAGAACCTAAGAATGTGAGTGAAGCTATAGAGGATGAATCTTGGGTGCTATCCATGCAAGAAGAATTAAATCAGTTTGAAAGAAACAAAGTGTGGACTTTAGTTCCCAAACCGGAGGATAAGTCAATGAGAGGGACCAAATGGATATATAAGAATAAGAAAGATGAACATGGAGTAGTTGTGAGAAATAAGGCTAGATTAGTAGCTCAGGGATATAATCAAGAAGAAGGTATAGATTTTGAAGAAACATTTGCCCCTGTAGCTAGGATGGAAGCCATACGAACGTTATTAGCACATGCAGCTTTTAAAGATTTCAAGCTATATCAAATGGACGTCAAAAGAAAATTTTTAAATGGCTACATAAATGAAGAAGTGTATGTAGAACAACCCCCAGGATTTGAAAATCATAAGAATCCAGATCATGTGTATAGACTGACGAAAGCCTTGTACGGTTTAAAGCATGCTCCTAGAGCTTGGTATGAAAGGCTAAGCGGTTTTCTTTTAGAAAATGGATTTATAAGAGAAAAAATAGATACAACCTTTTTCATAAAGTCTAAGAAAGATGATATTCTCCTAGTGCAAGTATATGTAGATGACATCATATTTGGCGCTACAGATAAAGAATTGTGTAATGAATTTGCCAATTTCATGCAAAATGAATTTGAGATGAGCATGATGGGTGAACTAAACTTCTTTCTAGGACTTCAAATCAAACAAGCAAATCATGGAATATTCATAAATCAATCAAAGTATATTAGAGACTTACTCAAAAAGTTCCATATGGAAGATGGAAAAATACTTGGTACACCTATGAGCACTTCATTGAAATTAGATAAAGATGAACAAGGTATACCAGTAGATGTCAAGCTATATCATGGAATGATAGGTAGCTTGTTATACCTGACTACCAGTAGACCAGATATAATGTTTAGCGTATGTTTATGCGCAAGATTTCAGTCTGCTCCAAAAGAGTCTCATTTGCTAGCTGTTAAACGGATACTTAGATATTTGTTAGGAATTGTAGACATTGGGTTATGGTATCCTGAGTACACATCCTTTGAAATTCTTAGTTATTCAAATACTAATTTTGTGGGTAGCAAAGTGGATAGAAATGGCACTAGCAGTACTTGTCATTTCTTAGGACATTCCTTGGTCTCTTGCTTTTCCAAGAAGCAAAATTCAATTGCACTTTCCACAGCTGAGGCTGAATACATAGCGGCTGGTAGTTGTTGTGCTCAAACGCTTTACATGAAGCAACAACTGAAGGATTTTGGATTAAATTATGAAACAATCCCTATAAGATGCGATAACACGAGTACAATAAACATCTCAAAGAATCCCATATTACATTCACAAACTAAGCACATAGAAATACTACATCACTTTCTTCATGACCATGTACAAAAAGGGGATGTAAGACTAGAGTTTGTATGCATGGATGAACAATGGGCCGATATATTCACGAAACCACTTGCAGAGGATAGATTTATACAAATTAGACGTGAATTAGGTCTCATGCATAGTCGAGAGGTTGCTTAGAATCATGTTAGATGATATAATTAAGGGGGAGCAACATCACTTAATAATCATCACTTGGTATTTGCATTACTCAATATTTGGTATCAACAATTGGACACATTTCAAAATCGTAAAATTTCTATGGGGAGAAGAACATAAGGGTACGTTTACTCTTGATTTAGTTATTATACACCCTTTTGTTGATGTCAAAAGGGGGAGAGAATTTGGAAGCAAAAATAATAAAATGGATTCAAATAATAATATCCATTTATCATGAGCATATTTCATATCTCATTTGGATTTGAGCTAAATATTGTGTATATGAATATGAGCATATTGTCATTTGACGCATTAATTGAGGGTGAACCTTGTTAGGCGCAACCCATTATATATTTTTGCTCATACATTTGTCATCATCAAAAAGGGGGAGATTGTTAACTCTGTAAGTCCAATCCGATTTTTGATAATGACAAATCACTTGATATTTGATCTGTGCATTGAGTTTGTAAACAAGACTTACACTGAGCATGCACGGAAAGATAACGGGTCACGGATGCCATAAAGTGAAGTTGATACATATTAGAAAGTACCATGGAACTCAAAGAGTATAAGAATCAAGATGCAAGCGGCAAAGTTCAAGAATGTCTTGGGAATGGGTATTTAGAACTCATGTATCTACATTTTCGTATGATTTATCTTGAGGCTCAATACAACTTAGAATGATTTTAGGATTCATGCATTTCATGTACATCATTAGAGTACTTACATGAGCTTATAAATGTGTTTAAAATCATTGAAAACTTGTTTTATAAAATACCCAAGCAAATAATTAAAGTAGAATTTTAAACTGGAAATGAATATGTGTGAAAGAAGGGACTTCAGTAGCTTGAAGATATCCTCAGGCACCTGAAGAATTTCTTCGGTAGCCTAAAGATTAAGTTCTGTAGCTTGAATAATTAAATGGAAAAGACAGAACCTGGCAGAGGTACCTCGGTTGCCTGACATTGGAACCTCAGGCGCCTGAAGTTGACACTTCAGGAGCCTGAAGTCAAGTTCAGTTGCCTAAACTCGCGGGAAAGCCTAAAAATTAGTTCTTTATTAAAAAGAAATGTGAGGCATCTTATTGATCCAATGGCTGAGATCAATCCTAAGGGTAATATACTATATATTATGAATATCTAAACCCTAGAACAAGAGGGAGACACACAAGAAAGAGAAGAACACTCCTTGTTGCAAGTATGTTGATTATCTACTCTTAGTGCTATTCGTTTGCCTATACATCAATCTCATGTTTGTAAGCTTGGGCAAATCAATTCAGATTTTCAAAGGGAACTTGTTTACTCTACTGTACTTCAATCTAGTATTGAGGTTTGATCTTTCAAGTTATTAGTCTTGTGAGTTTTGCATATCATCTCATTGTTTGTTCTTGATTAGTATTGAAAAGTATTGATCTTGAGTGTGCCTTTCATACAAAAATTAATTTTCTAAGAGATCATTACCTGAGAAAGTTTATCTAACTTGGTAGATTAAATTTTGGTTCAAGAGCATATAAGTATACATATATTTCTCAAAGGGCTTCTTATTGAAAACCTAGTTTTGAGTAAAAGAGTGATCTTGAAATTATCTTTATATATACCAAGCTATTTTAAACAAGATCGTTATTTGTTTTATGGTGTGTGACTCATTGAAAGGTTTGATTCAAGTGTGTGGTTTCTAAAAGGATCTATCTTTAGATACATTAGAACTTGATTTAATATCCTTGATACTTATAACTATAATTTTAATTAAGGGATATTTTTCTGCAAATTAATATACTCAGTTTTGTGGTTGAGTACTTGAAATAAAACTTTGTGATTTTGATTGAGTGTATATTCAAGACAGTTTTTTCCAACAAGTTCACTTCAATTATATAAGTGTGCATTTTTGCAAAGTGAACCAAGAACCCTAAATTATCCCACAACATTTTGAATTTATCTTTACTTGAAAGTTTTTGTTAAAAAGGGATTTGTGTGTTAATGCATATCATACATAAAACGATTTTATCGTTTTCATTCATTCACGAGCTTCAAGTTATATCATATGTCAATGTTTTAGGAATTTGAATTGTACTCACCAGCTTTTGTTAGAAGCATTGTTTTTGAGTCTATTTTCCAGATTCTATTGTATACACGGTTCGGTGTGTGAACCGGTGTGAGAGGAGAGAGTTGTATCTCTTGTAAGCAGCAGAGTAGGAGGAAGCTGTGCCTCTTGTAAGCAGCGGATTGTAAGGGAAGCTCCGTCCCACTTTAAGGAGCAGGGTTAGTGAATCCTTGAGTGGTTGGTCAAGGCGAGGACGTAGGCCAAGTAGGCTGAACCTCATAAAATCGTGGTTGCATTCTATCTTCCCTTATCTTTTTTATTTTCCGCATCGTATTTCAATTTCCAGCTTGCTTGTGTATGTTGAATAATTTCACACCAACTTGATAAGTGACTAGTTAAACTTAGATATAGGGATTGATTCGTAAATAGGTTTCAAAGAATTTTTAAAATACCCAATTCACCCCCCCCCCCTCTTGGGATTACACCTTAATCAACATTTGGTTTCAAAATTTTCCTTACCTATAGTGAACGTGTAGATGATCTTAGATTGGTCTTCTATTTTATTTTTCAAATCTTGAATTTTTGAGTTTTCCAAATTTTTGCAAACATTTTGAAGTTTCATAAGTTCTTTAGACATATTGTTTGCTTTATTTTCAAGATCTGCAATCAAGTGGTCCTTTTTATCATCATTACAAATTTTAGATTTCAAAACAGTTAATTCATTCTCTAATGATTCATTCTTGCTTTCTAGTCTTTTAATTTTCAAAATTTTTTCTCTTTCAGCAAGAACTTTTGAGTTACATTCTTTAATGCATACATCATACTTGTTTTTCAGCACAAAATATTTCTTATCTGATTTTACAAGTAACTTATGAGTCCTAATGTATTTAACTTGTAGTTCCTCATAAGATGGCATGCTTTCACTATCACTACTATCATATGATTCACAATCAGACATATCATTCAAATCAGCACATGAATCATGCTCATATTCATCTACTAAGACAAAAGGAACCGAGATAACCTTATCATTGGTTAAAGCTACATAACACTGGTTACTTTCCTTGAGATGAGTGGAGCCTAAGTCGCATGGAGAGATGTCTTCCTTTTGCATGGACACACTGTATCTCCACTCAAGTTCATCCCAAATCTGCTTAGCACTACTACAAGCCATAACCTCACATAGAACATTAGAATCTAATGCACATAGTAAGGTATTCATGGCATCTAAATTTACCTGTACTAAGTTCCTATCATGATCATTCATTTCACACTCAGATTTAGGAACATCAGTATGCCCAATATATTTCATAGGCACACAATCACCCTGATCAATGACTTTCCAAACTTTCCAATTTAAAGCTTTCACATAAATAGTCATTCTAAATTTCCATATAGCATAATCATTACCACAGAAAACTGGTGGGTGTGTGACCAATCTTCCCTTACATGAAAAGGATGCACTAATACGAGCCACCATGATCTTTTAACTAAATGACGTCTAAGTCTAGGTTACGAGGCTCTGATACCAATTGTTAGCTTTGGAGCAATCCCTAGACGGGGGTGAATTGGGTATTTAAAATTTATTGCCTAGGTTAACAGATTTAATCAATATTACAAACCAACCTAGAATCAGTCTACACAATTAGCAAATAAACATACACGTACAATAAAGATAAAGTGTGGAAATGTAAAGAACATGCATGATATGTTATCGGGGTTCAGCTAACTGTGCCTACGTCCCCGCCTTGGCAATACCAGCACAAGGATTACCACTATAATGCTCACTTAACGGGTGGAGCGACACCTAATACAACTAGGTCAATTAAAGGGGCTGACCTCAACCAACATGCATTAGCAGGATGATGCACCTAGCTTTACTAACCGGGTTTAAGCCAATCCAGGACTATTCCACTGAGCTAGTCTCCCTCTTCAGGACCATGCCTAGAATACAACCAATGTGTATAAAATGTTTGTACACGAAAATTCGCTTCTAGAGAAGCAGATGCGTGCACAAGTATAACTCTATCAATAATGCAAGCACAAATGATATGTAAATATGCTCAGTGCTCTAACGTTTGCTAAACACTCAATCATGTATAAGTTTTCAGTTCAGATCTAGAATGTATACCCAAGCAATATTTGAAACACACTATGTAAATAATACAATATCATATTAGGGTTTCAGAATATGCTAAGCAAGTTCAAACAAACAAACTCAATAATATATTATAATATTCAAAGCACACAAGAGTTGTTTGAGGCACTAGCTTTTGAGAAGGATTTTTGCACACACAAAATCTAGGTTTAGGTATCTTGCAACAATAATGCAAGAACCACAACCCTCAAAGTATTTTCACTCTATGTTTATCAAATGAAACCGGTGGAAGAACTTTAATGCTAGACTCTCTCATAAAATTGATCAAGCAACAATGTAAATGAGAGTTCTAGAAATTGTGATTAAGCACACTAGCCTTACAAGATACCCACAATGCCTTTGAGAAATCAAGAATGAAGAGTTTGTGAGTGTTTGGAAGTTGTATTTGGCTAATATAGGGTTTTGAAAGTTGAGAGAATTTTGCCCTAATCAATTTGGCTAATCCTTGCTAATCACAACAAATGAATGAGTACTTATAGGCAAGTAGGAATTTTTGACTGTTGGGGACAAAGTGGGTATAATTAAATTTTTTTAAAAGACCATTAAGAATATTAACCATTTTTACCCCATTTAAAAATTCAGTGAAAAATATTTTAACCCGCGAGGTTCAGGTGCCCAGCCAAAGGTTTGGGTGCCAAAAAGACAGTCAAAAAATCATCTTTTAGAGGTTTGGGTGCCTGAAGGGTGATTCGATTAGTTTAACCAAAGTCAGTAGCAATTGTTCGATAATTTGAGTGCTCGACTCACAATTTGGTTAACTGAATTAGGTAGTTTGGTCACTCGAGCCTCCTTCCAAACGTAGTAGATTTTCGGTCACTCGAGTAGTTGAAAAGTGCCCTTACAGGCTTTCAGGTGCTCAAGGAAGGTATGTTCAAAATAGGTTGAGGTTCCCGAAGGCCAAGTTAACATGTTGACTGGTTTGGTCACCCGAGCCGCTTTACACGGCAAAGGTTCGATCACCCGAATCCTCTTATCTTTTCCCATTAAATGCATTTTAGCCTTATTTTTATTCCCCTGATTAAGATAAGGGATATAGGGAACTTGTGTCCTTAGTGTAGGTACCTAAGGTCTGACTACGGTCGTTTTGAGCATACCTACCTACCATGCATGATGCAAATTATTACAAGCCATACACGCACACAGTTCATAATAAATTACATCCCAGAATGAAGAAATAATCCAATGAATACAAATAACAACATATAGATCTTCATTCTTTAGCACAAACACCGCAAACCATCATGATATTCCTTTTCTTCCTGAAGCGCCCACAAGGTGAATCTGCATGCAATTCTCAGTACAACCATTAGCACTAAGAGTATTTTTCATAATCAAAACTGGGTGTGACCTATAAGGTCAACAATTTTTGGTTTATGGTTTAAGGTTTAAGCTTTACGGTTTAGGGTTTACGATTTTAGGGTTTAGTGTTTAGGGTTCACAGTATAGGGTTTAGCATTTAGGATTTAGGGTTTAAGGTATAAGGTTTAGAGTTTAGGGTTTATGATTTAGGGTCTACGATTTAGGGTTTAGGGTTTATTGTTTAGTGTTTAGGGTTTACAGTTTAGGGTTTAGGGCCTAGGGTTTACGGTTTAGGGTTTCAAGTTTAGAATTTAGGGTTTTGGGTTCAGAGTTTAGGGTTTAGGGTTTCGGGTTTAGGGTTTAGGGTTTAGGGTTTAGGGTTAGGGTTTAGTCTTTAGGGTTTGGGGTTTAGAGTTTAGGGTTTAGGGTTTAGGGTTAGACTTTAGGGTTTAGGGTTTAGGGCTTAGGGTTTAGTGTCCGTCAAGCTTTAAAGATTATAGGAAAATGAAGAGGGCATAACTTGTTCGTTTAAACTCCGATTTGGACGATTTTTTTTAATTTTTATTTTGGGGTAGGAGGAGATTTCTAAAGCAATGGCACGATGGTTTCCGATTTTGGAGTCGGTTTAGGGTTATGTTTCAAGGTTTAGTTCCTTGGGTTTTAGGTTTACAGTTTAAGGTTTAAGGTTTACGATTTAGGGTTTACAGTTTTAGGATTTAGTGTTTAAGGTTCACGGTATAGGGTCTAGCATTTAGATTTTAAGGTTTAAGGTTTAAGTTTTAGAGTTTAGGGTTTAAGGTTTGAGGTCTAGGGTTTAGGGTTTAGGGTTTAGGGTTTATTGTTTAGTGTTTAGGGTCTAGGGTTTAGGGTTTAGGTTTCAGGGTTTAGGGTTTAAGGTTTAGGGTTTAGGGTTAGGATTTAGGGTTTACAGTTTACGGTTTTATGTTTTAGTGTTTAGGATTTAGGGTTAGGGTTTAGGGTTTTTGGTTTAGGGTTTAGGGTTTTATGTTTTCGGGTTTAGGGTTTAGGGTTTTATGTTTTAGGGTTTAGGGTTTTGGATTTAGGGTTTAGGGTTTAGGGTTTAGGGTTTCGGGTTTAGGGTCTAGGGTTTAGGGTTCAGGGTCCGTCAAGCTTTAAAGATTATAGGAAAATGTCATAACTTCTTCGTTTGAACTCTGATTTCGACAATTTTTTATTTTATTTTGGGGTAGGAGAAAATTTATTAAGCAATGGTATGATTGGTTTCTGGTTTTGAAGTCGGTTCGGGGTTATAGTTCAAGGTTTAGTTTTTTTGGGTTTTAAGTTTAGGGCTTAAAGTTTAAGGTTTACGGTTTTGGGTTTACAATTTTAGTGTTTAGCTTTTAGGGTTCACGGTATAAGGTCTAGCATTTAGGTTTTTGGGCTTAAGGTTTACGGTTTAGAGTTTAGGGTTTAAGGTTTAGGTTCTAGAGTCTAGGGCTTAGGGTTTATTGTTTAGTGTTTAGGGTCTAGGGATTTTGGTTTAGAGTTTAGGTTTTAGGTTTTAGGGTTTAGGGTTTAGGGTTAGGGTTTTTGGTTTAGGGTTAGAGTTTTTGGGTTTCGGGTTTAGCTTTTAGAGCTTCAGGTTTAGGGTTTAGCGCTTAGGGTTTAGGGTTTAGGGTTTAGGAATTTAGGGTTTAGGGTTTAGGGTTTAGCGCTTAGGGTGGGTTTTGGGTTTAGGGTTTACGGTTTACGGTTTTGAGTTTTGGGTTTAGGGTTTGGGGTTTAGGGTTTAGGGTCTATCAAACGTTAAAGATTACACGAAAATGAAAAGGGCATAACTTTTTCGTCTGCACTCCGATTTGGATGATTTTTATTTTTATTTTGGGTTAGCAAAAAATTTCTTAAGCGATGGTACGATTGGCTTCCAGTTTTGGAGTCGATTTGGGGTTATGGTTTAAGGTTTAGTTTTTAGGGTTTTAGGTTTATGATTTAAGGTTTAGGGTTTATGGTTTAGGGTTTACGATTTTAGGGTTTAGTGTTTAGGGTTCACAGTATAGGGTTTAGCATTTAGGGTTTAAAGTTTAAGGTATAAGGTTTAGAGTTTAGGGTTTAAGGTTTAGGGTCTACGGTTTCTGGTTTAGGGTTTATTGTTTAGTGTTTAGGGTTTAGGATTTAGGGTTTAGGGTTTAGGGCTTAGGGTTTAGGGTTTATGGTTTCAGGTTTAGGATTTAGGGTTTTGGGTTCAGGGTTTAGGGTTTTGGGTTTATGGTTTAGGCTTTCAAGTTTAGCATTTAGGGTTTTGGGTTCAGGGTTTAGGGTTCAGGGTTGCAGGTTTAAGGTTTAGTATTTAGGGTTAGGGTTTAGTGTTTAGGGTTTGGGGTTTCGGGTTTAGGTTTTAGGGTTTAGGGTTAGGATTTAGGGTTTAGGGTTTAGGGTCCGTCAAGCTTTAAAGATTATAGGAAAATGAAGAGGGCATAACTTGTTCGTTTAAACTACAATTTGGATTATATTTTTTATTTTGGTGTAGGAGGAGATTTCTAAAGCAATGGTACGGTTGGTTTCTTGTTTTGGATTTGATTCGGGGTTATGGTTTAAAGTTTAGTTTTTTGGGCTTTAGGTTTGGGGTTTAAGGTTTAAAGTTTACGCTTTAGGGTTTACAGTTTTAGGGTTCAGTCTTTAGGTTTCACGGTATAGGGTATAGCATTTATGTTTCACGGTTTAAGGTTAAGGGAACAAAGGTTAGGGTTTAAGGTTTGGGGTCTAGGGTTTAAGGTTTAGGGTTTATCGTTTAGTGTTTAGGGTCTAGGGTTTAGCGTTTAGGGTTTAGGTTTTAGGGTTTAAGGTTTAGGGTTCAGTGTTAGGGTTTAGGGTTTAGGATTTAGGGTTTTATGTTTTAGTGTTTAAGGTTTAGGGTTTGGGGTTTAGAGTCTTAGGTTTTTGTGTTTGGGTTTTAGGTTTTAGGGTTAGGGTTTAGGGTTTTATGTTTTAGTATTTTGGGTTTAGGGTTTAGGGTTTAGGGTTTTATGTTTTAGTGTTTTCGATTTGATGGTTTAGGGTTTTATGTTTTAGTGTTTTTGGTTTATGGTTTAGGGTTTAGAGTTTTAGGGTTTAGGGTTTAGGTTTTAGGGTTTAGGGTTTAGGGTTTAGGGTTTAACGTTTAGGATTTAGGGTTTAGGGTTTAGGGTTCAGAGTTTTAGGGCTTTGGGCTTAGATTTTAGGGTTTAGGGTTTAGCGTTTAGCGTTTAGGGTTTAGGATTTATAATTTAGGGTTTAGGGTTTAGGGTTTATTGTTTAGTGTTTAAGGACTAGGGTTTAGGGTTAAGGGTTTATGGATTAGGGTTTAGGGTTTAGGGTTTAGGGTTTCGGGTTTAGTGTTTAGGTTTTAGGGTTTAGCATTTAGATTTTAGGGTTTAGGGTTTAGGGTTTAGGCTTTTATGTTTTAGGATTTAGGGTTTAGGGTTTAGTGTTTTATGTTTTAGGGTTTTGGGTTTTGGGTTTTAGGGTTTGGGTTTTAGAATTTAGGGTTTAGGGTTTTGGCTTAGGGTTTTGGTTTTGGGTTTAGGGTTTTTTGTTTCAGGGATTTAAGGTTTAGAGTTTAGTGTTTAGGGTTTAGGGGCTAGGGTTTAGGGTTTATGTTGACTCCATGAGTTTAATCTGATTTTGACAATGACAAATCACTTGGTATTTGATATGTGCATTGAGTTTTTGAACTGAAACCATATTAAGCATGCGCGAAAGGATAATGAGTCATGGAACCCTTAAAGTAAAGCGCACATATCTGCGCAAGGTTCATGGAACACAAAGAGTACGAGGATCAAGATGCAAGCGACAAAGTTCAAGCATTTCTTTGGAATAGGTACTTCGATCTCATGTATTTACATTTTTGTATGATTTAATTTGAGGCTCAAGATATACCTTAAAATGAATTTAGGACTTATGCATTTCATGAATGTCATTAGGGGACATTCATGGACTTAGAATTAATGTCAAAACCATGAAAAATGTTTTTATAAAAGAGCCAAGAAAGAAGGCAAAATAGATTTTTGAACTGGAAAGTAAATATGCAAAAGGTTGGAACTTTGGGTGACTAAACCTTGAGTTCGGTTGACTGGAGAATTTCTTTAGACATCTAAAGAATAAGCTCGGTCGTCTGAAGATTTTTGCATGAAAAACAGAAACTGTCAGAAGCACCTTAGATGACTGAACCCTGACTTCAGTTGTCTGAACTCGACACTTTGGTCATCTGATCTTTGACCTCAGTCGTTAGACCCTGTGTCCAGTTTATTTTTTCGAAGGATAAAAAGGACTTCGGTTGTCTAGGCCCTTGACCTTAGTCGTCTAAACTTGCGGAAAGATTAAAAATTTAATTTTTATTGTGTAAACACGCGACCTATCTTTTGATCCAACAGTTGAGATCAATTCTAACGGTAAGACACTATAAATACTGACTATCTAAACCCTAGTACGCAAGCTAAACACAAGAAGATCAACGTAAAGCGAAAAACACATCTTGTTGAAAATAAAACTGAGATACTTGAGCTAATGTTGTACGTTTGCCTACGCTCTAGTTTCTACATATCATCTTTTGGCAAATCACCTCAGAAAATCTAAAGGGATCTCTATTATACATCTTGTGCTTCAACTTGGTTGAGGTTTGGTTATTACATTTAGTTTTGTTAGAGAATCTCATATCACCATCGGTTTTGATATCTTTAGAGAAACTTGATATTGAGTTTTAACATTCATATAAAGATCGTTTTTGACAAACTTAATGCTTGAGAAAGTTTTGTATTTGGCCATTGATTAAAGTTTCTTTATTCAAGTGTATTCTTAGTTTAAAGCTGATATTTTTGAATACATCTAAACTATTTGAATATACATATATCCTTAGAAGTGCATAACTATCTATATACATATTGAAGGATATTTTCTAAAAATCAAATATTAAGTTTGGGAATCTTTGGCATTATAATCTTAGATATATACATTAAGTCAATATTAACAAGATCACATTGAGTTTGAAATATTTAGAGAAATATTGTTTGTTTGACAAAGTGTGTTTGGCATCTTTGCAATCTACAAAGCTATCTATATTCTAAGATCTAACCTAAGATCTCCAAAGCATTGTATTATACAAACATTTTTGGGAGACTTGATAAAAAGGGATTTGTGTGCTCAAGCATACCATACATAAATGATTATATCATTTCATACATTCTGAGCTTCAAGTTATATCGTATGTTAATGTATTAGGAATTTGAATTGTACTCACGAGCTTTTGTTTGGAAGCATTCTTGAGTGTTTTTACATATTCTATTGTATATACGGTTCGGCGTGTGAACTGGGGTTTGAGAAGAAAGCTGTAACTCTTGTAAACAGTGGAGTAGGAGGAAGTTATGCCTCTTGTAAGCAGCAGATTGTAAGGGAAGCTTCGTCCCAATTTAAGGAGCAGGGATTTTAGTGAAATCCTTGAGTGATTGCTCAAGGCGAGGATGTGGGCTGAGTTGGTTGAACCTCTTAAAAACAGCATTTGTCTTCTCTCTTCCCTTTACTATTTACCTTTAGCACTATATTTAAATTGTTCGTATTGCATGTGCAGGTTGAATAACATTGCACACAATTAATTGGGTAATTAGGACTCATTGGTAAATTAAATTTTAGGGATTAAATAAACAAGTAGGAATTAAGTGGTAAATAGATTCAAAGAATTTTAAAATACCCAATTCACCCCCCGCCCCTCTTGGGATTACACCTAATTCAATAGTTTAGGGTTTTGTGTAAGGTTTAGGGTTAGGGTTTAGGGTTTAGGGTTTAGGGTTTAGGGTTTAAGGTTTAGGTTTTAGGGTTTAGGAATTTAGGGTTTTAGGGTTTAGGGTTTAGGGTTTAGCTCTTAGGATTTAAGGTTTAGGGTTTACGGTTTACGGTTTACTATTTATGGTTTAGAGTTTAGGGTTTTGGGTTTTGGGATTCAGATTTGGGGTTTAGGGTTTAGGGTTCGTCAAACATTAAAGATTACAGGAAAATGAAGAGGGCATAACTTCTTCGTCTGAACTCCGATTTGGAATTTTTTATTTTATTTTTTATTTTGGGGTAGCAAAAATTTATAAATCAATGGTACGATTAGTTCCCAATTTTGGAGTCGGTTTGGGGTTATGGTTTAAGGTTTAGTTTTTAGGGTTTTAGGTTTAGGGTTTAAGGTTTAAGGTTTACGATTTAGGGTTTACGGTTTTAGGGTTTAGTGTTTAGGGTTCACGGTATAGGGTTTAGCATTTAGGGTTTAGGGTTTAAGGTTTAGGGTTTAAGGTATAGTGTTTAGAGTTTAGGGTTTATTGTTTAGGGTTTACGATTTAGGGTTTAGTATTTAGGGCTTAGGGTTTTGGGTTCCAAGTTTAGGGTTTCGGGGTTAGGGTTTAGGGTTTAGGGTCAGGGCTTAGTGTTTAGGGTTTGGGATTTAGAGTTTAGGGTTTAGTTTTCAGGGTTTGGGGTTTAGGGTTAGGCTTTAGGGTTTAGGGTTTAGGGTTTAGGATTTAGGGTCCGTCAAGCTTTAAAGATTATAGCAAAATGAAGAGGGCATAACTGCTTCGTTTGAACTCCGATTTGCACGATTTTTTTTTTTTCGGGGTAGGAGGAGATTTCTAAAGCAATGGTATGGTTGGTTTCTTGTTTTGGAGTCGGTTCGGGGTTATGGTTCAAGGTTTAGTTTTTTGGGTTTTAGGTTTACGGTTTAAGGTTTAAGGTTTAGGGTTTAGGGTTTTAGGGTTTAGTGTTTAGGGTTCACGGTGTAGAGTCTAGCATTTAGGTTTTATGATTTAAGGTTAAGGGTCTAGAGTTTAGGGTTTAAGGTTTAGGGTTTAAGGTTTAGGGTTTAGGGTTTATTGTTTAGTGTTTAGGGTCTAGGGTTTAGAGTTTAGGGTTTAGTGTTTAGGGTTTTGGGTTTAGGGTTTAGGTTTTAGGGTTTAGGGTTTAAAGTTTAGGGTTTAGGGTTTAGGGTTTAGGGTTTTATGTTTTAGGGTTTAGGGTTTAGCGTTTTATGTTCTAGGGTTTAGGGTTTAAGGTTTAGGGTTTAGGGTCTAAGGTTTTAGGGTTTACAAATTAGAATTTAGGGTTTAGGGTTTAGGGTTTAAGGTTTAGGGTTTAGTGTTTTGGGTTTAGGATTTAGGGTTTAGGGTCTATGGTTTAGGGTTTATGTTGACTCTATGAGTCCAATCCGGTTTTGACAATGACAAATCACTTGGTATTTGATCTCTGCATTGAGCTTGTGAACAGAAACCATATTAAGCATGCACGAATGGATAACGAGTCATGGAATCCTTAAAGTAAAGCATACATATATTGGCAAGATTCATGGAACTCAGACAGTACGAGAATCAAGATGCAAGCAGCAAAGTTGTAGCATATCTTTGGAATGGGTACTTTAACCTCATGTATTTACATTTTCGTATGATTTAATTTGAGTGTCAACATATACCTTAAAATGAATTTAGGACTCATGCATTTCATGAATATCATTAGGGGACATTCATCAACTTAGAATTAATGTCAAAACCATGAAAAATATTTTTATAAAAAAGCCAAGAAAGAAGGCGAAACAGATTTTTGAACTGGAAAGTAAATATGCAAAAGTTGGGAACTTTGGATGACCGAACCTTAAGTTCAGTTGACTAAAGAATTTCTTCAGACCTCGGAGGAATAAGCTCAGTCGTCTTAAGATTTTTGGATGAAAAATAGAAACTAGAAGAAGCTCCTCTAAAATGACTGAACCCTGACTTCAGTCTTCTGAACTCGACACTTCGGTCGTCTAACAAATCACTTGGTATTTGATCTCTACATTGAGCTTGTGAACAGAAACCATATTAAGCATGCACGAAAGGATAACAAGTCATGGAAGCATTAAAGTAAAGTGCACATATATTGGCAAGATTCATGGAACTCAAAGAGTATGAGAATCAAGATGCAAGCGGAAAAGTTCAAGCATATCTTTGGAATGGGTACTTTGACCTCATGTATTTACATTTTCGTATGATTTAATTTGAGTGTCAACATATACCTTAAAATGAAATTAAGACTCATGCATTTCATGAATATCATTAGGGGACATTCATGGACTTAGAATTAATGTCAAAACCATGAAAAATGTTTTTATAAAAGAGCCAAGAAAGAAGGCGAAGCAAATTTTTGAACTGGAAAATAAATATGCAAAAGTTGGGAACTTTGGATGACGGAACCTTAAGTTCGGTTGACTAAAGAATTTCTTCAGACCTCGGAAGAATAAGCTCAGTCTTCTGAAGATTTTTGGATGAAAAATAGAAACTGGAAGAAGTGCCTCAGATGACTGAACCCTGACTTCGGTCGTTTGAACTCGACACGTCGGTCGTCTGACCTTTGATCTCAGTTGTTTAACCTTGTGTCTAGGCTATTTTTTTGAAGGATAAAAAGGACTTCGGTCGTCTAGCCCCTTGACCTTAGCCGTTTAACTTGCTGGAAAAATTAAAAATTTAATTTTTATTGTGTAAACATGCGAGCTATCTTTTGATCCAATGGTTGAGATCAATTCTAAGGGTAAGACACTATAAATACTAATTATCTAAACCCTAGTACGCAAGCTAAACACAAGAAGATCAACGTAAAGCAAAAAACACATCTTGTTGAAAATAAATCTGAGATACTTGAGTTGATTGTTGTACGTTTGCCGACGCTCTAGTTTCTACACATCATCTTTGGCCAAATCACCTCAGAAAATCTAAAGGGATCTCTATTAAATATCTTGTGCTTCAACTTGGTTGTGGTTTGGTTATTACATTTAGTTTTGTTAGAGAATCTCATATCACCATCGGTTTTGACATCTTTAGAGAAATTTGATATTGAGTTTTCACATTCATATAAAGATCGTTTTTGACAAACTCAATACATGAGAAAGTTTTAAGGTTTTGTGCTTAGGGTTCACGGTATAGAGTCTAGCATTTAGTGTTAGCTTTACCGGGATCCCAAAAGGGGGGGTAAATTGGTATTTTTAAAATTTATCTCCTAGATATTCCTCCTAACAACAGTATGTTCAAGCCTAGGGTCAATCTAGTGCAAATAATGTAAATATACCAGAAATTAAATAAAGCAGTTTAAACAGTCATACAAGCACTAGAAAGCAGTAAGGAGAGGATGACACGAAGATATGTTATCGAGATTCGTCCAACTGCCTACGTCCCCGCCTTGGCTAACCAGCACAAGGATTATCACAATAACTTGCTCACTTAAACGGGTGGAATGGCACCTATACAAACTAGGTCAAATTACCACAGGACTGACCTCAACCTTTACACCAATCCTTACCGGGCTGGATTACCGCCCCCTCAGGCCACGCCTGGAATATCTCAAATATACAATCAAAGGTACAATACAAGAGTGCTTTCACGTAAAGCAGATTTGTACCACAAATGTGCACAAATGCAAACACCACAGATGATTTAATAATGTAAGCTCTGTGTGGTCTAAATATTTCAACTCTCAACTATATTTTCTATCAGTATGGTAAGTATGTGAGAGTGTCAATAATAATCTATGTACCTCAAAATATTCAATCAAATATGTTTACACATAACACCAAACAAGCCTCAAGAATATTAATCAGAGAATGTCTCAATCATACGAATGTGTATATGCTTGGATTGCAAAATAAATAATCTTTGTTTTCGGAAAATGATATATATACTTTTATAAATATTACCACAAAGATTAGTGTAACAAGCACAAATATCTTTTCACAAATAGTTCAATAAATTCCACAAGATATTTGAGTAAGCTTGAAATATGTTTTTGCAAATCAAAACAAATACAAACTTCCAAAGATATTGCAATGATAATGCAACACTCAGAAGTTTACCACAAGTCTTCTTAGAGCAGGCTTATTAGCAAAGCCTCCTAAGAAAACTTAGGTTATGCTGTTGGGAGAAAAATTGATTCAAACACTCTAAACAATGAGTGCAAAACCTATTACACTATACACTCAAAACACTTACAAATGATTTTGAACTTGAAGAAGTAAGTTAGAGTGTTTTTAGGAAAGGTATGAGCAAATGGGAATCAAAAGAAATTATTTTTGCTTGAGAGATTTTCTTAATCCTTTTTTCTAATCGATGCTTAATCCACCAAATGAGAGAGTATATATAGACACATTGAAAATTTTGACCGTTGGGGACCTATTAGGGATTGTTAGAAAAGATTAATGACATTTAAATCAATTTAACCCTGTTTAAAGCATTTAACTACGGTAAAAAAAATAGGAGCAACCCGAGAGGTCTGGTCGACCAGGATTCAAATGGCTCGGTCGACCAGGGGTATTTTGAACTGATTGGTCGGTCGACCGAAGCAAGGAGATTTTCCAAATTTCAGAGGTTCGGTCGACTAGACCTTTTTGAACTATGTGGTTCGGTCGACCAGACCGCTGGGAATCCTCCTGAGACCCTTCGGTCGACCAGGTTGTTGGAGTACAAAGTTGGTCGGTCGACCGGGAGGTCAAAATATTGACTTTTAGGTGGTTCGGTCGACCGGCAATAAATGAACTGTGAAGTTCGGTTGACCAGGCCTTGGTCAAACTGTTGACCCAGGGCCGGTTCGGTCGACCAAGCCAAGGTGAACTGTGTTGGCTGTTCGACCGAAAGTGCACCAAGTGTGCATTTCGGTCCCGTATTGAATCAAAAAAGTCCTATTCAATTGCCTAACACATATATGTGAAAGAGTGAGTGTCCTAGAGGCATTTGGGGTCCAATTTTGAAGACACTGAAAAGGTTCGGTGTCGGTCGACCGAAGGTGCACCCTAAGGTCTTTCTATGGTCCTTTCTCATTCATGGTTCGGTTTGAGCTTACAAAATAAATCATGCATGTGGTGTGTGTGCTTATTGCAAACCGAATACTTTAATTACTATTACAGACAAATTTCACTAAGATTATTACAATTAAGATCAAGAGTTTGTCTTCAAGCTTTTGAGCTTTCACGTGCCATTGATGATATACTAATATGAACCTGCACATGAACTAGATATTTATTAAATACAAGAGTATTTGTCATTATCAAAACCAGGGCGTATCCTATAAGGTCAACATTCTCCCCCTTTTTGATGGTGACAAATACGATTGGCAAAACTATAGGGTTAAGCTTAAGAAGGCTCCCCCTTACAATATGCATCCAATGTGTCAAACATAAGTTCTTTTACCCATTATTTATTTTGCCTTCCATCTCCCCCTTTTGGCAACAGCAAAAAGGGTCATTGGAATTAAAGTTCTAGGCAATGGGTGTTTCATACATTTATACAAGATCAATTTTGGAAAGAATTTTTGAAAAATTTCGGCAGAGTGCCGTTTGTAAATCAGACTTTCCAAAAGTAAAACCTGTATAAACGTAACCTGTTTGAGTTTATATTTCCTAACAGTTTATCCACAACTATTCAAACAGTTCAGTATGGTCCAATACAACAAATAAACTGTCGAAATGACCATGAATTGGACAAATGATGCAATCATAGATAATAGTCAATATGAACATGCAATAAATGAACGTATAATATATGCACACAGTCAACAACCAACTTTCACAATATCTCAAGCAAAAAGATAAGTCAACAATGGAACTAGTTGCTTAGATTTGGAAAATTTTCAGAAAGGAGCTCCCCCTAAATTTATGCAAGTTATTAAACATTTTAGTCTATGAAGCTTCTCTACTATGCATTAAGCCTAATTCACGTCTAATTTGTATGAATCTATCCTCAGGTAGTGGCTTAGTAAATATATCGGCCCACTGTTCATTTGTGCATACAAACTCAAGAGCCACATCTCCTTTTTGCACATGATCACGAAGAAAATGATGTCTAATCTCAATGTGTTTAGTTCGTGAATGTGAGATAGGATTTTTAGAGATGTTGATTGCACTAGTATTATCACATTTAATCGGTATTGTTTCATAGTGCAATCCAAAATCCACAAGTTATTGTTTCATGTAAAGAGTTTGGGCACAACAACTTCCAGTCGCAATATATTCAGCTTCGGCGGGGGACAAGGCAACTGAGTTTTGTTTCTTGGAGAACCAAGAAACAAGAGATTGTCCTAAGTAATGACAAGTGCCACTAGTGCTTTTTCTATTAACCTTACTACCGGCAAAGTCAGCATTAGTGTAACTAACAATCTCAAAGGTAGTATGCTTAGGGTACCACAAACCTAACTCTATAGTTCCAACTAGATACCTAAGGATTTGTTTAACAGCTTTCAGATGAGATTCCTTAGGATCATCCTGAAATCTAGCACACATGCACACACTAAACATAATGTCAGGCCTACTAGCAGTGAGATATAGGAGACTTCCAATCATGCCACGATATAGTTTTACATCAACAGGGATTCCTTGCTCATCTTTATCAAGCTTTATGGAAGAGTTCATAGGTGTGCCAAGAATTTTACAATCTTCCATATTAAATTTCTTCAGCAAGTCCCTAATGTATTTAGATTGGCATATGAAAGTTTCATGATTAGCTTGCTTAATTTGTAGACCTAAGAAGAAACTAAGTTCACCCATCATGCTCATTTCAAACTCACTTTGCATGCATTTGGCAAACTCATTACACAACTCATCATTGGTTGCTCCAAAAATGATATCGTCCACATAGATTTGAATAAGGAGCATATCATCATTTTTGGACTTGTTGAAGAGTGTAGTGTCAATTTTGCCACGAGTAAACCCATTTTCTAGTAGAAAACCACTAAGCCTCTCATACTAGTCTTTAGGAGCTTGTTTCAATCCATACAAGGCTTTAGACAATCGGTAAAGATGATCGGGATATTTATGACTCTCAAAACCTAGTGGTTGTTCCACATATACTTCTTCATTAATATAGCCATTCAGAAAAGCGCTTTTAACATCCATTTGAAATAATTTAAAATTTTTAAAAGCGGAAAAGGCAAGTAGCATACAAATGGCTTCTAATCTAGCAACAGGAGCATATGTTTCTTCAAAGTCAATTCCTTCCTGTTGGTTATACCCTTGGGCAACTAGTCTGGCTTTATTCCTAGTTACTACCCCATTTTCATCTTTCTTATTTCTATATATCCATTTAGTTCCAATGATGGTATGCTCATTAGGCCTAGGAACTAAGGTTCATACTTTGCTTCTTTCAAATTGATTAAGTTCTTCTTGCATGGACATTACCCAAGATTCATCTTCTATGGCTTCTTTAATATTTTTAGGTTCTTCTTGGGATAAGAAAGCAGAGTGGTTTACTATATTTCTCAATGATGATCTTGTGGCTACTCCACAGGATGGTTCGCCTATGATTTGATCTATAAGATGACTTCTAGTGTATTTCCAATCTCTAGGCAACTCCTCATTTCTATTTTCATTATCTTCAAGTGATTTTTCATTTGCTTCTTGATTTTCACTTGCATTGTTTTCAATAGACATTTTCTCCAAGCATTTTCTAATATCAATATCATCTTCATCATCCTTATTAGAAAATGGATTAGACTCAACAAACACAACATGAATAGATTCAATCACAGTTAAAGTTCTTTTATTGAAAACCCTATATGCTTTACTATTAAGTGCATAGCCTAGGAAGATGCCTTCATCAGATTTAGAGTCAAATTTTCCTAGATGCTCATTATCTCTAAGCACAAAGCATTTACAACCAAACACATGAAAATAGGAAATATTAGGCTTATGGTTGTTCCACAATTCATAAGGGCTTTTATTAATTGATGGTCTAATTAACACCCTATTCATAACATAGCATGCAGTATTAATGGCCTCGGCCCAAAAATATTTAGGTAAGTTATGCTCATTCAACATAGTTCTTCCCATTTCTTGTAGCGACCTATTCTTTCTTTCAACTACACCATTTTGTTGAGGTGTCCTAGGTGTAGAAAAATTATGTGATATGCCCTCTAAGTCACAATATTTTTCTATGCTTTCATTTTTGAATTCCGTGCCTCTATCACTTCTTATATGAGTGATTTTATATCCTTTTTCATTCTGAATTCTTCTGCAAAGTTTGGTGAAATGTTCACATGATTCATTTTTATGTGCAAGAAATAACACCCATGTGAATCTAGAGAAATCATCCACAATTACAAAAGCATAAGATTTACCACCAAGACTTTGCATAGAATTAGGCCCAAATAAATCTAGGTGAAGCATTTCCAAGGGTCTAGTAGTAGATATGAATTTCTTTTTCTTAAAACTAGATTTTGTTTGCTTACCTATTTGACATGCATCACATATTTTATCCTTTACAAAAGACATTTTAGGTAAACCTTTAACTAATTCTTTTCTAACAAGTGTAGACAATAAGTCCATGCTAGCATGCCCCAAACGCCTATGCCACAACCAACTAGCTTCATTTATGGTAGAAAAACATGTTACTTGTTGTGAAGCTAAATTATCAAGAGATGTAGTATAAACATTTTCATGTCTCTTAGCAGTAAAAAGCACTTTGTGGTCCATTTTATTTTCTACTATGCATTTGTCATTTTCAAATGATACTTTATGTCCTATATCACACAATTGACTTATGCTAAGTAGATTATGTTTCAGCCCATCGACCAAAAGAACATTATCAATAGTAGGAGAGGAATCCTTACCAACCTTACCTACCCCGATGATGCGTCCTTTGGCATTGTCACCAAATGTCACATAGCCTCCATCCTTGGGAACAATTGAAGTGAATTTTCCCTTGTCGCCGGTCATGTGCCGTGAGCAACCACTATCTAAGTACCACTGGTCCTTGGATGAGGATGATCTTAGGCATACCTGCAAAATAAGATAAGTGACTGATGCTAGTCCCCAAATTTTATTGGGTCCATGGGGGTTAGTAGCAGAATCTCCCTTAACTACCCATACCTTCCTAATTTTAGCATGCTTATTCCTAAGTGAACAATCAAATTGAATGTGACCAATCTGTTTACATTTAAAACGTTTCAATCTACACTTAGGTTCTTTAGGAGGGATATGAGATTTTGACTCACGTGTAAAATGTCCTAAGTAAAGATTTGGTCGTCTAACATTTTCAATGCCATTAAAACCAAGACCCTCTTTACTCAAGGAATTTCTTTGGGCACCAAGTAATCTTTCAAAATTTTCTTTACCCTTTGTGAATTTAAAAATGATTTTGGAGCTATCCTCCAATTTCCTCTCAAGCTCAGCAATAGTAGTATCTTTTTCTTTTAAAATAGATGCATGAGAGGTTTTTGCCATATTAAACAATTTTGACCAATTTTCACATTTCTTTTTCAAATCATTTTTCTCTTTGGTCATTTTGCCTAGCAATTTTGAAACATAAATATATTCAAATTGCAATTCTCTAAATGTAGGCATGCTGTCGGAATCACAATCATCAAATGAATAATAAGAAGATGATGAACTAGAAAACGATACCTCATCCCTGTGTGCCATTAAGCACAAATTAGCGACCTCCGTGTCACTATGATCTGAAGCTGAGTCACTGCTGCTGGATTGGTCCCATGAAGTCCTAGCCTTCATGGCTTTCTTTTTTTCTTAGCCTCATTTTTCAGTAGTGGGAAGTCGGGTTTGATGTGCCCCACTTTGTTGCAGTTGTAGCATGTAGGAGCATTTGATTTTTCCTTTCTTTTACTGGACTCTCCCTTCTCATTTGTGAAGTCTCTATATTTTTTAAACGGCTTCCTGTTCTTCCTGAAAAATCTACTAAACCTTTCGGTTAGCATGGCCATTTCCTCATCAGTGTCAGACTCACTATACTCACTAGATGTGTCATTAGATGCTTTTAGTGCAGTCACCTTCTTAGCCCTGTTATGCTCATTAAGTCTTTCATTTATGGACAGTTCATAAGTGATCAAGGAACCTATCAATTCATCTAAGCTCATGGCCTTAAGGTCTCTACCCTCAATAATGGCCGTAGCCTTAGCTTCCCAAATAGGAGATAAGCCTCTAAGGATCTTCCTGATCATCTCATATGTGGGATAGGTCTTTCCTAATGCATGCAGTGAGTTTATGATGTGTGTGAATCTAGTGTACATGCTCTGAATAGACTCACCTGCATTCATCCTAAAGGCCTCATACTCACTAGTCAACATATCTATCCTACTGTCTTTCATATCTCTAGTACCCTCATATATGACCTCTAACTTATCCCATATTTATTTTGCAGTAGAACATGCCATAATCCTATTAAATTCATTTACATCAATACTACAATATAATATATTCATGGCAGTTGCATTAAGACTAACAGCTTTCAAATCATCATCATCATATTCATCCTCAGTCTTAGGAATCCTAGCTGCACCCTCAATTCTCATAGGGACATAGTTTCCCTTAGAGACAATCCTCCACACCTTCCAATCAGTATCCTGAAGGTAGATGCGCATCCTCTGTTTCCAGAAGGTGTAATTAACACCGCTGAAAACAGGAGGTCGTGTGGAAGATGGTCCCTCAGGAAAAGGGGTCACGGAGCTATGAGTCATATGTGATCTTTGTGCAAAATAAAAATTAGTTTATGCTACATGGCTCTAATACCAATTGTTAGCTTTACCATGATCCCAAGAGGGGGGGGGGGGTGAATTGGTATTTTTAAAATTTATCTCCTAAGTATTCCTCCTAACAGCAGTATGTTCACAAGCTTAGGATCAATCTAGTGCAAATAATGTAAATATACCAGAAATTAAATAAAGCAGTTTAAACAGTCATACAAGCACTAGAAAGCAGTAAGGAGAGGATGACACGAAGATATGTTATCGAGGTTCAGCCAACTGCCTACGTCCCCGCCTTGGCTAACCAGCACAAGGATTATCACAATAACTTGCTCACTTAAACGGGTGGAGCAGCACCTATACAAACCAGGTCAAATTACCACAGGGATGACCTCAACCTTTACACCAATCCTTACCGGGCTAGATTACCGCCCCCTCAGGCCACGCCTGGAATCTCTCAGATATACAATCAAAGGTACAATACAAGAGTGCTTTCACATAAAGAAGATTTGTACCACAAATGCGCACAAACACAAACACCATAGATGATTTAATAATGTAAGCTCTGTGTAGTCTAAATATTTCAACTCTCAACTATATTTTCTATCAGTGTAGTAAGTACGTGAGAGTGTCAATAATAATCTGTGTACCTCAAAATATTCAATCAAATATGTTTACACATAACACCAAACAAGCCTCAAGAATATTAATCAGAGAATATCTCAATCATACGAATGTGTATATGCTTGGATTTCAAAATAAATAATCTTCGTTTTCGAAAAATGATATATATACTTGTATAAATATTACCACAAAGATTAGTGTAACAAGCACAAATATCTTTTCACAAATAGTTCAATAAATTCCACAAGATATTTGAGTAAGCTTGAAATATTTTTTTCCAAATCAAAACAAATACAAACTTCCAAAGATATTGCAATGATAATGCAATACTCAGAAGTTTACCACAAGTCTTCTTAGAGTAGGCTTATTAGTAAAGCTTCCTAAGAAAACTTAGGTTATGCTCTTGGGAGAAAAATCGATTCAAACACTCTAAACAATGAGTGCAAAACCTATTAGACTATACACTCAAAACACTTACAAATGATGTTGAACTTGAAGAAGTAAGCTAGAGTGTTTTTAGGAAAGGTATGAGCAAATGGGAATCAAAAGAAATTATTTTTTCTTAAGAGATTTTCTTAATCCTTTTTTCTAATCGATGCTTAATCCACCAAATGAGAGAGTATATATAGACACGCTGAAAATTTTGACCGTTGGGGACCTATTAGGGATTGTTAGAAAAGATTAATGACATTTAAATCAATTTAACCCTGTTTAAAGCATTTAACTACGGTAAAAAAAATAGGAGCAACCCGAGAGGTCCAGTCGACCAGGATTCAAATGGCTCGGTCGACCAGGGGTATTTTGAACTGATTGTTCAGTCGACCGAAGCAAGGCGATTTTCCAAATTTCAGAGGTTCGATCGACCGGGGCTTTTTGAACTATGTGGTTCGGTCGACCAGACCGCTGGGAATCCTCCCAAGACCCTTCGGTCGACCAGGTTGTTGGAGTACAAAGTTGGTCGATCGAACAGGAGGTCAAAATGTTGACTTCCAGGTGGTTCGGTCGACCGGCAATAAATGAACTGTGAAGTTCGGTCGATTGGGCCTTGGTCAAACTATTGACCCAGGGCTGGTTCAGTCGACCAGGCTAAGGTAAACTGTGTTAGCCAGTCGACCAAAAGTGCACCAAGTGTGCATTTCGATCCCGTATTGAATCAAACAAGTCCTATTCAAGTGCCTAACACATATATGTGAAAGTGTGAGTGTCCTAGAGGCACTTGGGGTCCAATTTTGAAGACACCAAAAAAGTTCGGTGTCGATCGACCTTCGGTCGACCGAAGGTGGACCCTAAGGTCTTTCTATGGTCCTTTCTCATTCATAATTCGGTTTGACCTTACAAAATAAATCATGCATGTGATGTGTGTGCTTATTACAAACCGAATACCCTAATTACTATTACAGACAAATTTCACTAAGATTATTACAATTAAGATCAAGAGTTTGTCTTCAAGCTTTTGAGCTTTCACATGCCATTGATGATATACTAATATGAACCTGCACATGAACTAGATATTTATTAAATACAAGAGTATTTGTCATTAGCAAAACCAGGGCGTGACCTATAAGGTCAACATTTAGGTTTTGCGGTTTAAGGTTAAGGGTTTAGAGTTTAGGGTTTAAGGTTTAGGGTCTAGGGTTTAGGGTTTAGGGTTTATTGTTTAGTGTTTAGTGTCTAGGGTTTAGAGTTTACAATTTAGGTTTCTTGGTTTAGGGTTTAAGGTTTAGGGTTCAAGGTTAGGGCTTAGGGTTTATGGTTTACGATTTAGGGTTTACGGTTTACAGTTTTATGTTTTAGTGCTTAGGGTTTAGGGTTTAGGTTTTAGGGTTTAAGTTTTAAGGTTTAGCGTTTAGGGTTTTGGGTTTAGGATTTAGTGTTTAGGGTTTAGGGTTTAGGGTTTATTATTTATTTTTAGGGTGTAGGGTTTAGGGTTTAGGGTTTAGGGTTTAGAGCTTAGGGTTTAGGGTTTAGGGTTTAGGGTTTATGTTTTAGGGTTCAGGGTTTAGGGTTTAGGGTTTAGGATTTTAAGGTTTAAGGTTTATGATTTTAGGGCTAGTGTTTAGGGTTCACGATATAGGATCTAGTATTTAGGTTTTACGGTTTATGGTTTAGGGTTTAAGGTTTAGGGTTCAAGGTTTAGGGTCTAGGGTTTGGGGTATAGAGTTTATTGTTTAGTGTTCAGGATCTAGGGTTTAGGGTTTAGGGTTTAGGTTTTAGGTTTTTTGGGTTTAGGGTTTAGGGTTTAGGGATTAGGGTTTACGGTTTTTGATTTTATGTTTTAGTGTTTTGGGTTTAGGGTTTAGGGTTTAGAGTGTTAGGATTTTGTGTTTTTATTTTAGGGTTTAGGGTTTAGTGTTAGGGTTTAGGGTTTAGGGTTTAGGGTTTATGGTTTATGGTTTTATGTTTTAGTGTTTAGGATTTAGGTTTTAGGATTTAGAGTTTTAGGGTTTTGTGTTTTTGTTTTAGGGTTTAGGGTTTAGGGTTTAGTGTTTAGGGTTTAGGGTTTTGGGTTTAGGGTTTAGTGTTTAGGGTTTACAGTTTAGGGTTTACGATTTAGGGTTTACGGTTTAGGGTTTTAGGGTTTAGGGTTTAGGGTTTAGGGTTTAGTATTAAGGGTTTTGGGTTTAGGGTTTGGGTTTAGGGTTTAGGGTTTGAGGTTTAAGGTTTACGATTTCAGGTTTACAATTTAGGGTTTAGCATTTAGGGTTCATGGTATAGGGTCTAGCATTTAGGTTTTATGATTTAGGGTTTAGGGTTTAGAGTTTAGGGTTCAGGGTTTAAGGTCTAGGGTTTAGGGAATAGGGTTTATTGTTTAGTGTTTAGGGTCTAGGGTTTAGGGTTTATGTTGACTTTATGAGTCCAATCTGGTTTGACAATGACAAATCACTTGGTATTTGATCTCTGCATTGAGCTTGTGAATAGAAACCATATTAAGCATGCACGAAGGGATAACGAGTCATGGAAGCCTTAAAGTAAAGCACACATATATTGGCAAGATTCATGGAACTCAAAGAGTACGAGAATCAAGATGCAAGTGGCAAAGTTCTAGCATATCTTTGGTTGTAGGGTTTAGGGTTTAGGGTTAGGGTTTAGGGTTTGGGGTTTATGGTTTACGGTTTTATGTTTTCGTGTTTAGGGTTTAGGGTTTAGGGTTTAGAGTTTCAGGATTTTGTGTTTTGGTTTTTGGATTTAGTGTTTAGGGTTTAGCGTTTAGGGTTTAGGGTTTAGGGTTTGGGGTTTGTTGTTTAGTGTTTAGAGTTTAGGGTTTAGGGTTTTATGTTTTAGGGTTTAGGGTTTAGAGGGTTTACGGTTTACAGTTTAGGGTTTTATGTTTTAGGGTTTAGGGTTTAGGGTTTAGGGTTTTATGTTTTTGGGTTTTGGGTTTAGGTTTTAGGGTTTAGGATTTAGGGTTTAGAATTTAAGGTTTTAGGTTTTTGGTTTAAGGGTTTAGGGTTTAGGTTTTAGGGTTTAGTGTTTAGAGTTTCGGGTTTAGGGTTTCGGGTTTAGGGTTTTGGTTTAGGGTTTAGGGTTCTTGTTTTTATGTTTTAGGGTTTAGGGTTTAGGGTGTAGGGTTTAGTGTTTTTGGTTTAGGGCTGAGGGTTTAGGGTTTAGAGTTTAGGCTTTAGGGTTAAGGTTTTGGGTTTAGTGTTTAGGGTTTAGCGCTTATGGTTTAGGGTTTAGTGTTTACGGTTTAGGGTTTAGGATTTTGGGTTTGAGGTTTAGGGTCTAAGCTTTGTCAAACGTGAAAGATTATAGGAAAATGAAAAGGGCATAACTTCTTTGTCTGAAGTCCGATTTGGATGATT
Organism: Malania oleifera; assembly: GCF_029873635.1. Taxonomy (NCBI): domain Eukaryota; kingdom Viridiplantae; phylum Streptophyta; class Magnoliopsida; order Santalales; family Ximeniaceae; genus Malania; species Malania oleifera. Next base: position 71,035,980 of record NC_080417.1, on the reverse strand, counting down.
TTTGTTTTATTTTGAAGTAGCAGAAAATTTGTGAAGCGATGGTACGATTTGCTTCTGGTTTTTGAGTCGGTTTGGGCTTATGGTTTTAGGTTTAGTTTTTAGGGTTTTAGGTTAAGGGTTTAAGGTTTAAGGTTTAGGGTTTACGGTTTTAGGGTTTAGTGTTTAGGGTTCACGGTATGGGGTTCAACATTTAGGGTTTAGGGTTTAGGGTTTGAGGTATAGGGTTTAGAGTTTAGGGCTTAAAGTTTAGGGTCTACGGTTTAGGGTTTAGGGTTTATTGTTTAGCATATAGGGTTTAGGGTTTGGGGTTTAGGGTTTGGGGTTTAGGACTTAGGGTTTTAGGGTTTAGGGTTAGGGTTTAGAGTTTAGGTTTAGGATTTAGGGTTTAGAGATTAGGGTTTAGAGTCTGGGTTTAGGGTTTAGTGTTTAAAGTTTAGGGTTTAGGGTTTAGGGTTTAGGGTTTAAGTTTAGGGTTTGGGGTTAGGCTTTAGGGTCTAGGATTTAGGGTGTAAGGTTGTGGGACTGTCAAGCTTTAAAGATTATAGGAAAATGAAGAGGGCATTGTTTGCCTGGTTAGGCTTAAAAACTCTTGGTTTTGATGATAACAGAGTAAAAGTTATTTAATATATTTCCAAGTGATATGATTACAAGAAAAGATTATTTGTTCAAAATACATACCCTGACATGAAAGCTTACAAGGATCAAGGAATAAGGAGAGTTTCATGAGAATACCAAAGATCTATAAATGAAAGCTAAACAAAAAGTCTAAGATATTGAAGAGCAACACTGAAAGGGCTCAAAGCAAAAAAAATGTCAAAATAGCTTAGGTCAAAGTCTTTGTAAATACTTCTAAGTTTATTCAAATATGAATTTTTCATTTTGAAGCTCATTAGGCAAAGAGATTTAGCCTTAATATAAAACTTGGAATAAGTTTCTCAAAGTTAAACAAGTTAATAGTCCAAGTTTATTTGAGCAAAGAAGAGAGAACCTAAAAATATGTTTGAAATGAAAATTTTCAGTTGGAAGACGATTGTCTGTCTATGGACAAATGACAGGCAAATTAGAGTAGTTTAACTGAAGACAGAAGCCTGACAGATGACTGTCAAGGTTTTGACAGATGACTGCCAGTGCCAAGTGAGATGTCTGCAGTTGTTTAGCCATACATCTGCCACCCTTCTGAGTTTATTTTTAAAAACAAGTTCTTGTGGTGACAGACGACTAACAAGCTTAAGAAAGACAACTGCCACCCTACTGAGTAGTAATTAAAACTATATCATTCTAGTGACAGACGACTGCCAATCAGGGGACAGACGAATGCCACCTCTCTGCCTATGATTTTTATAGTTATAATATATAGGCAGACAACTGTCAGGACTTCACAGTCGTTTGACTCGCGGCAGTTTTCAAATTTCCAATGGATATATTTTTTGAAATTCAAATTATTTGAAGCTTAAATAATTTTAAAACTTGTGTTGACTCTACGAGTCCAATCCTGTTTTGATAATGACAAATCACTTGGTATTTGATCTGTGCATTGAGTTTGTGAACAGGACTTACATTAAGCATGCATGGAAAGATAACGAGTCATGAAAGCCATAAAGTAAAGCTGATACATTTTGGAAAGCACCATGGAACTCAAAGAGTACGAGAATCAAGATGCAAGCGGCAAAGTTCAAGAATATTTTGGGAATGGGTATCTACAACTCATGTACTTACATTTTCGTATGATTTAATTTGAGGCTCGACATAACTTAGAGAGATCTTAGGATTCATGCATTTCATGTACATCATTAGGGAACTTGTTTTTAGAATAATTTAGAAATTTTTTAAAATCATGGAAAACTTGTTTTATAAAAGACCCAAGCAAAGAAGCAAAAAAGAATTTTAAACTGAAAATGAATAATTGAGAAAAAAGGGGATTTCAGTAGCTTGAACTCAACCTCAGTCGCTTGAAGATTAAGTTCGGTAGCCTGAAGAATTAAATGGGAAACACAGAACCTAGCAGAGGTACTTCGGTCGCCTGACCCTGGAACCTTAGGCGCCTGAAGTGGCCACTTCAGGAGCCTGAACCCCACTTCGGTTGCCTGAAGTCGCAAGAAAGTCTAAAAATCAAAATTTTATTAAAAGGACTCGCGAGCTATTTTATTGATCCAATGGTTAAGATCAATCCTAAGGGTAATATACTATATATTCTAAATATCTAAACCGTAGAACCGAAGTTAGACACACAAGAAATAGAAGAACACACCTTGTTGAAAGAACGTTGAAAATCTGCTCCTAGTGCTATACGATTGCCTACATTTCAATCTCTAATCTTTGAGCTTGGGCAAATCAACTTAGATTCTCAAAGGGAACTTGTTTACTCAACTGTACTTCAATCTTGTATTGATGTTTGATCTTTCAAGTTATTATTCTTTAGAACCTCTCATCTCATCTCATTACGTGTTTTTTGAATATCATTAGAAAAGTTTTTATCTTCGGTGTGCGTAAACCCTTAAAAATTGATTGTTGAAAAGATCATTAGTTAAGAACGTTTTTGTTAGATCGGCTTATTGGTTTTTGATTCAATGGTATATAAATATACATATATATTGGTTATAGACCTTATTATTGAAAAACTTATTTTGATTAAAAGATTGATCTTGAAAGTGCCTATACATATACATTGTTATTCTAAACAAGATCATTATTTGATTTAGGGTGTGTGATTGATTGAAAGGTTTGATTCAAGTGTGTGTTTGCTAAAGGATCTATATTTTAGATATATTAACGCTTGATTAAATATCCTTGAAACTTATAACTATACATTTTATTGAGGGATATTTTTTGAAAAATAATATACTCAGTTTGTGATTGAATACTTGAAATAAAACTTTGTAATTTTGATTGATTTAATATTCAAGACATTTTTTTTTTTACAACACGTTCACTTCAAATAAATTTGTGCATTTTTGCAAAGTGAACCTAGAACCCTAGTATACTCCAAAAGCTTTTAAATATATCTATACTTAGGAGTTTTGGTTAAATAGGGATTTGTGTGTTGAAGCATATCATACATAAAACGATTGTATCATTTTTCATACATTCATGAGCTTCAAGTTATATCATATGTTAATGTATTAGGATTTTGAATTGTACTCACCAGCTTTTGTTAGAAGCATTGTTTTGAGTGTTAATTTTCATATTCTATTGTATACACGGTTCAGTGTGTGAGGAGAGAGTTGTATCTCTTGTAAGTAGCGGAGTAGGAGGAAGTTGTACCTTTTGTAAGCAGCGGATTGTAAGGGAAGCTTCGTCCCACTTTAAGGAGCAGGGTTGTAGTGAATCCTTGAGTGGTTGCTCAAGGTGAGGACGTAGGCCAAGTTGACTGAACCTCGTAAAACTGTGTTTGTCTTCTATTTTCCCTTTACTTTTTATTTTTCAGCACTGCATTTAAATTGTGTATATTGCTTGTATAGGTTGGATAGTCTTACACATACATAATTGAGTAACAAGAAGTTTTTGGTAAATATATAAGAAGGGTTTAAGGGGAAAATAAGTGCCAAAGAATTTTTGAAATACCCAATTCACCTCCCTCTTGGGATTACACTTGATTCAACATTTGGTATCAAAGCAGGTTTAGATAGATCTGATAGTTAATTTGTAAAATGATCACATGTCACACATTGGTGTATCTCCATTCGGTGAGGGACACTCATCCACTAGACCACCCATTTTCTATGGCGTAAATTACACCTATTGGAAACGTAGGATGAGCATATATCTACCGAACATAGATCGGAAAGTTTGGAAAATAATGACTAAGGGAAATCACATTCCCATGAAAGTAATTGATAAGATTAATGTACCTAAAACTGATGATGAATATACTGAAGAGGATTAGATGTCAGTTCAAATCAATGCCACTGCCATGAACTTACTTTTCTGTGCATTAGATGTCAGTGAGTTTAATAGGGCAATGGCATGTAACTCAGCTAAAGAAATTTGGGAAAAACTAGAAGTTACATATGAAGGCACTAAGGAAGTCAAGGATAGTAGGATAGACATGCTCACTAGTGAATATGAAGCATTTAAAATGACGGTTGATGAATCCATAAAATCCATGTACACTAGATTCACACACATCATTAACTTGTTAAATGCTCTTGGAAAAACTTACCCTACTTATGAGTTGATCAGGAAAATACTCAGGAGATTACCTCCAGTGTGGGAATCGAAAGCAACGGCAATAGCAGAAGGGAGAAATCTCAAAGAGATTTTAGTGGACAAACTTATTGGATCACTCATCACCTATGAGCTGGCAATAAACGAAAGGAAAAATGAGCAAAGCAAAGCTAAGAAGGTCACCACACTTAAGGCATCATCAAGTTATTCAAGTGAAGGAAGCGATTCTAAAATAGATGATGACATAGCCTTGCTAACAAAGAAGTTTGGGAAGTTCTTGAAAAAGAACAAAAAGTTCAACAGAAAATTTTAGAACTCTAAATCGGAAATAGAAGAGCAAAGCATGAAGAAAATGAAGGAGGATCCACCAACATGCTACAACTGCCGAGAAGTTGGACACATCAAGCCTGAGTGCCCCAAGATCATAGAAGCTTCAAAGAAAAAGAAGAAGGCGCTGAAGGTCGGCTGGGATACACACAATACTAGCAATTCAGAATCTGAATCTAGCGACGACGAGGTTGCCAATCTCTGTCTAATGGCACATGATGACCTTGAGGTACAATCATCTTTTGCATCATCTTCATACTATTCTAGTGAATCTGAAAATGAAAATAATATGATTTCATATCATGAACTGAAACAAGAATACATGTACACTATTAAAATGTTGTAGAAGAAAACAAAGAAAATTTCTGAGTTGAGAACCAAAGTCAAAGAACTTTCAAATCTAGTTGAACACCAAAATGCATCCCATGCATCCTTCATAAAAGATAAAGATTATAAAATTGAGGAGATAGAAAATGACTTGAAAGATAAATCTGAAATTATCTGTAAATTTATTGAAGGACAAAATAATTTTGAAAAGCTCCTAGGATCTCAAAGAAACACCCTAGAAAAGGAAGGGCTCAGTTTTAATGGTAACGAAAATATAAAGAAAAAACATCTTTACATGGGGTATTTTACAAAAGAATCAAAGTCATATGTTCCAACTAAGAATCATTATAGAAATACTACATGTTTTAAATGTAGAAGGTTGGGTCACATACAATTCGACTGTCCTTTCAAAAATAAAGATGTAAAAATAAAGAAAGTATGGAAGGTCAAAGGTCAATCTAGCACTAACCCCCCTGGACCCAAGACAATCAGGGTACCAAAGCAAGTTGTTTAATTGTGTCTTGCAGATTTGCTTAAGATCAACATCCTTAAAAGACAAATGGTATATGGATAGCTGATGCTCACGTCACATGACCGGGGACAAAGCAAAATTCATATCTATTATATTCAATGATGAAGGGTTTGTTAGTTTTGGAGATAATGCTAAGGGAAGGATCACTGGTGTTGGTAAAGCCGATAATGATTCCTCACTCATTGTTGATGATGTTTTATTAGTTGAAGGTTTAAAGCACAATTTATTGAACATAAGTCAACTATGTGATAAAGGCTACAAAGTATCATTTGAACATGACAAATGCATAGTTGAAAACAAAACTGATAATAAGATAATGTTCATTACTAAGCATCATGAAAACATATATACCACAAGCTTTGATAACTTAACTTCACAGAGTGTGACATGCTTATCTGCTATGAATGAAATAAGTTGGATTTAGCATGGGAGACTAGGACACGCAAACATGGATTTAATCTCAAAACTAGTTAAGAAAGAATTAGTTAAGGGACTGCCTAAGAAAAAATTTGTGAAAGATAAAATATGTTATGCATGCCAACAAGGAAAACAAGCAAGAACAAGCTTTAAAAAGAAGAAAGAGATCTCCACTACTAGGCCACTCCAAATGCTACCCTTGGACTTATTTGGACCAAACCCAATTCAGAGTTTAGGAGGAAAATCATACGCTTTTGTCATAGTTGATGACTTTTCAAGATACACATGGGCACTATTCTTAGGTCATAAAGATGAAGCATGTGAAAAATTTATAAATTTGTGCAAGAAAGTACCACCTGCTATGTGCTAAATAGAGTTCTGATTAGACCATCACTTAATAAGACTCCTCACGAATTATGGAATGGCCATAGACCAAACATATCATATTTTGATGTCTTTGACTGTAAGTGTTTTGTGCTTAGAGACAATGAGCATCTAGGAAAGTTTGATGTGAAATCAGATGAAGGTATCTTCCTAGGGTATGCTTTAGATAGTAAAGTCTATAAAGTGTATAACAAACGAACATTGACAGTCATAGAATCTATTCATGTAGTGTTCAATGAGTCAAATCCCTTCTTCAAAAGAACTGATGAAGATGAAATTGAATTAAATAAGGAATTCGAAGAACGATCAATTGAGAATGATTCAGAAAATAAAAATGAACTTAAAGAACCATCCATTGAAATTGATCAAACTACAAATGAGGTTAATGAACCACCTAGAGAATGGAAATACAAAAAGAATCATCCCATAGATCAAATAATAGGTGAACCATTACGTGGAGTAGCCACTCGCTACTCTCTTAGGAACATGGTTAGTCATTTTGTATTTCTATCTCAAGAAAAACCTAAGAATGTGAGTGATGCTATAGAGGATGAATCTTGGGTGCTATCCATGCAAGAAGAATTAAATTAATTTGAAGAAACAAAGTATGGACTTTAGTTCCCATACCAGAGGATAAGTTAATCATAGGGACCAAATGGATATATAAGAAAAAAGAAAGATGAACATGGAGTAGTTGTGAGAAATAAGGCTACATTAGTAGCTCGGGGATATAATCAAGAAGAAGGTAGATTTTGAAGAAACATTTGCCCCTGTAGCTAGGATGGAAGCCATACGAATGCTATTAGCATATGCAACTTTTAAGGATTCCAAGCTATATCAAATGGATGTCCAAAGTGCATTTTTAAATGACTATATAAATGAAGAAGTGTATGTAGAACAACCCCCAAGCTTTGAAAACCATAAGAATCCAGATCACGTGTATAGACTGACCAAAGCCTTGTACGATTTAAAACAAGCTCCTAGAGTTTGGTATGAAAGGCTAAGCGGTTTTCTATTAGAAAATGGATTTATAAGAGGAAAGATAGATACAAACCTATTCATAAAGTCAAAGAAAGATGATATTCTCCTAGTGCAAGTATATGTAGATGACATCATATTTGGCGCTACAGATAAAGAATTGTGTAATGAATTTGCCAATACCATGCAAAATGAATTTGAGACGAGTATGATGGGTGAACTAAACTTTTTCCTAGGACTTCAGATCAAACAAGCAAATCATGGAATATTCATAAATCAATCAAAGTATATTAGAGACTTACTCAAAAAGTTCAAAATGGAAGATGGAAAAATATTAGGTACACCTATGAGCGCTTCATTGAAATTAGACAAAGATGAACAAGGTATACCAGTAGATGTCAAGCTATATCGTGGAATAATAGGTAGCTTGTTATACCTTATTGCCAGTAGACCAGATATAATATTTAGCATATGTTTGTGTGCAAGATTTCAGTCTGCTCCAAAAGAGTCTCATTTGCTAGCTATTAAACGGACACTTAGATATTTGATAGGAACTGTGGACATTGGGTTATGGTATCCTAAGTACACATCCTTTGAGATTCTTAGTTATTCAGATGCTGATTTTGTGGGTAACAAAGTGGATAGGAAGAGCACTAGTGGTACTTGTCATTTCTTAGGACACTCCTTGGTCTCTTGGTTTTCCAAGAAACAAAATTCAGTTGCACTTTCCACAACTGAGGCTGAATACATAGTCGCAGGTAGTTGTTGTGCTCAAACGCTTTATATGAAGCAACAACTGAAGGATTTTGGATTAAGTTATGAAACAATCCCTATAAGATGCGATAATACGAGTGCAATAAATATATCAAATTATCCCATATTACATTCACGAACTAAGCACATAGAAATACGACATCACTTTCTTCGTGACCATGTGCAAAAAGGGGATGTAACACTAGAATTTGTATGCACGGATGAACAATGGGTAGATATATTCATAAAACCACTTGCGGAGGATAGGTTTATCCAAATTAGGCATGAATTAGGTCTCATGCATAGTTGAGAGGTTGCTTAGAATCATGTTAGATGATATAATTTAAGGGGAGCAACATCATTTACGATATAATCACTTGGTATTGCATTAATCAACAATTAGACACATTTAAAACCTTAAGATTTCTAAGGGGAGAAGAACATAAGGGTACGTTTATTCATGATTTATTTGTTTATACCTTTTTGTTGATTTCAAAAGGGGGAGAAAATAATGGGGAGCAAAAATTGTTATTGAAGTTATGCAAAGGGTGAGATTGTATATGAGCATATTGTCATTCATTGATTATTTGATGCATTAATTGAGGGGGAGCCTTGTTAGGTGTAACCCATTATATATTTTTGGTCATGCATTTGTCATCATCAAAAAGGGGGAGATTGTTGACTCTACGAGTCCAATCTTGTTTTGATAATGACAAATCACTTGGTATTTGATCTGTGCATTGAGTTTGTGAATAGGACTTACATTAAGCATGCATGGAAAGATAACGAGTCATGGAAGCCATAAAGTAAATCTGATACATTTTAGAAAGCACCATGGAATTCAAAGAGTACAAGAATCAAAATGCAAGCGGCAAAGTTCAAGAATATCTTGGGAATGGGTTTCTAGAACTCATATACTTACATTTTCGTATGATTTAATTTGAGGCTCGACATAACTTAGAATGATCTTAGGATTCATGCATTTCATGTACATCATTAGGGAACTTGCTTTTAGAATGACTTAGAAATGTTTTAAAATCATGGAAAACTTGTTCTATAAAAGACCCAAGCAAAGAAGCAAAGCAGAATTTTAAACAAGAAATGAATAATTGAGAAAAAAGGGGACTTCGGTAGCCTAAACTCAACCTCAGTCGCCTGAAGAATTTCTTTGGTTGCCTGAAGATTAAATTTCGTAGCCTAAAGAATTAAATGAGAAACACAAAACCTAGCAGAGGTACTTCGGTCACTAGACCCTGGAATCTCAGGCGCCTGAAGTGGCCACTTCAGGAGCCTGAACCCCACTTCGGTTGCCTAAAGTCGCGAGAAAGTCTAAAAATCAAAATTTTATTAAAAGGACTCGCGAGCTATTTTATTAATCAAATGGCTGAGATCAATCCTAAGGGTAATATACTATATATTTTGAATATCTAAACCCTAGAACAAAAGTTAGACACACAAGAAAGAGAAGAAAACACCTTGTTGAAAGAACGTTGAAAATCTGCTCCTAGTTTTATACGATTGCTTACATTTCAATCTCTAATCTTCGAGCTTGGACAAATCAACTCAGATTCTCAAAGGGAACTTGTTTACTCAACTGTACTTCAATCTAATATTGAGGTTTGATCTTTCAAGTTATTATTCTTTAGAACTTCTCATCTCATCTCATTACATGTTTTTTGAATATCATTAGAAAAGTTTTGATCTTGGGTGTGCTTAAACCTATAAAAATTGATTGTTGAAAAGATCATTAGTTGAGAACGTTTTTGTTAGATTGGCTGATTGGTTTTTGATTCAATGGTATATAAATATACATATATATTGGTTATAGACCTTATTATTGAAAAACTTATTTTGATCAAAAGATTGATCTTGAAAGTGCCTATACATATACATTGTTATTCTAAACAAGATCATTATTTGATTTAGGGTGTGTGATTGATTGAAAGGTTTGATTCAAGTGTGTGTTTGCTAAAGGATCTATATTTTAGATATATTAACGCTTGATTAAATATCCTTGAAACTTATAACTAAACATTTTATTGAGGGATATTTTCTGAAAAATAATATACTCAATTTGTGATTGAATACTTGAAATAAAACTTTGTAATTTTGATTGATTTAATATTCAAGACAAGGTTTTTTTTTTTTTTGTTAACAAGTTCACTTCAAATAAATTTGTGCATTTTTGCAAAGTGAACCAAGAACCCTAGTATACTCCAAAACCTTTTAAATATATCTATACTTAGGAGTTTTGGTTAAATAGGGATTTATGTATTGAAGCATATCATACATAAAATGATTGTATCATTTTTCATACATTCATGAGCTTCAAGTTATATCATATGTTAATGTATTAGGATTTTGAATTGTACTCACCAGCTTTTGTTAGAAGCATTGTTTTGAGTGTTAATTTTCAGATTCTATTGTATACATGGTTTGGTGTGTGAACCGGTGTGTGAGGAGAGTGCTGCATCTCTTGTAAGCAGTGGAGTAGGAGGAAGATGTACCTCTTGTTAGCAGCGGATTGTAAGGGAAGCTTCATCCCACTTTAAGGAGTAGGGTTTTAGTGAATCCTTGAGTTTTTGCTCAAGGCGAGGATGTAGGCCAAGTTGGCTGAACCTCGTAAAACTGTGTTTGTCTTCTCTTTTCCCTTTACTCTTTATTTTTTAGCACTGCATTTAAATTGTGTATATTGTGTGTATAGGTTGGATAGTATTACACATACATAATTGAGTAACAAGAAGTTTTTGGTAAATATATAAGAAGGGTTTAAAAGATAAATAAGTGCCAAAGAATTTTTTAAATACCCAATTCACCCTCCCTCTTGGGATTACACCTGATTCAACAACTTGGAAACAACTCTAAGTATTCTTCGGGAACAAGCAAAGAGGTTTTCTACCTCTATAAATACCCTAAAGGATCATTGTTTTAAACACAATTCAATTCAGTTCTCATTCTCTCTCAAAGTCTACTTAAATTTTGAAAGTGTGCTATTGCTCTCATCACTCACAAAATTCTTTGAAAGATTTTTTGAGTTTCTCACTAAGTTTGTGCATCAAGTTGTTGATTCTTTCATCAATTGAAAGAAACCTATGGTGATAAGTTTCTAAGAGCTTCATTCTCAAATTCATGTTTTGAATTTACTGAAGTACATAGTGTTTCAATTTGTACTAATAAGCTATTTAAGGAGCAAGTTCTTGTACGCCTTGTTTTATATCTTTGTAACAGGTTGAGTGACGGTTCGAGTGCTAAATCATTGGACCAAACAAGGGGATATTGTTTGGAGAAAGTGGGCTCTAGCCTTACTCAAGGAGTGTTTGTAACTAGTATTGTTCCGCCCGGTAAAGGAACGGTAATAGTGAATCGTTTGGTGGTTTTGCCAAGGGTAAGGATGTAGGTTGTGTTGAAGCCAAACCTCGTAAAAATCCTATGTTCTTCTTTCTCTACTACTCTTTAGTTTTCAGAAAAAGATATAATTTGTGTGGTTGCTTTAAAATTCAATTTAGAATGTTTGGTTATTAAATAAACAGGAAGGTAATTCGTTTTGGATTGATCAATATTGATTGCGGAAACCGAAAGGGACTATGTTGGTTAATCTTCCTTGACTTATTAATCTGAAATTTTATTTAAAATTTGAACATTAGGATGAAGAATAATTGTGATATAGGGCTTTTAACAAGTTCAACAAATTTTCACATTTATATAGGGCTATTGTTACAAAGATTGAGTGATTGATCTTATCGTGTTTAGTGTTATTGTGTTTAAGTTTTGATTGTTGTTACAACTCAAAAAAACTAAGACTAAGGGGAATAAAATTTTTAAAACCCAATTCACCCCCCCTCTTGGGAAACTATTCCAATTTCAATTAGTATCAGAGCCTAGTTATAGTAATTCCTAACAATAAATGATGAAAAGATCAAATGGCAAATACAGGAGTAGCATCCTTCAGTGAAGGCCAATCCTCAACCCGTCCACCAATTTTTTTGTGGACATAATTATATGTTTCGGAAAAAGTGAATGCAAATCTATCTCCAACACATGGATTGGAAAGTATGGGAAGTAGTTATGGATGGAGACCTTATTCCCACTAAAATAGTAGATGGAAAACAGATTCCAAAAGAGAAAAAGGACATAATAGATTCAGATTATAAAATGCTTCAAATCAATTCAAGCGCTATAAATGCTTTATACTGTGCCTTAGATGATAACGAATTTAATAAGGTCATGGCATGCAAGATGACTAAAGAAATATGGGACAAATTAGAAGCGACATATGAAGGAACTATAGATATTAGGGACAATAGGATGGATATGTTAACAAGTGAATATGAAGCATTTAAGATGAATTCAGATGAAACAATATCGAGCATCTACACCAGATTTACCCATATAATAAACTCCTTAAGTGCCTTAGGAAAAGCCTATACTACCTACAAAATGGTTAGAAAAATTCTAAGAGGCCTTCCCTTCACATGGGAATCAAAAGCTACAGCCATTACAGAAGGTAAAAACCTTAAGAACACCTCTATATATGAACTCATTGGTTCACTACCCACTTATGAGATGGCTCTAAAGGAAAGGAATCCTAAACCCAAACATAAAAGATCCATAGCATTAAAAGCCTCTAGTAACAGCTCGAGTGAAGAAGAAAGTGAATCAAGCGACTTAGATCAAGATGAATTAGCATTCATCACTATGAGACTAGGAAAGTTCTATAGGAAAAATAAGAGGTTTCCTAGAAAATTTAACAAAAAGAAAACTGAAAAGGAGAGATAAGTAGAAAAGATAATAAAGGTCATAATAAACCTCCTATATGCTATCACTGCAAGAAACCAGGTCATATCAAGTTGGACTGCCCGTTGCTCGAGAAAGACAAGAAAAAGAAGAAGGAAGCAATGAAAGCCACATGGGATGATTCTAGCCCCAGGGAGACAGAAAATGAATTAAGTGGATAAGAGATGGCAAACATATACTTCATGGCTAATAATGAAGAGGTAAACTCTTACTATTCCTCAACAGAATCTTACAATGAGTCGTGTAACGAGTCATGTGACAGCATGCCTTCCTATAAGGAATTACAAGCTGTGTTGTTTTCTTTACATAAGAGATTCATAAAAATTTCCAAAAGAAATATAACCTTGAAAGATCAAAATAAAGAACTATTGAAGCAACTTGAATCATTCAAAACCATTGAAAAAGAAAAAAGACTCTTGTATTAAGAAGTTAGAAGAGGAAGTAAATAGTGTAACACAAGAGTTAGGCAAAACTAATGAAAATGATTTGAATAAAAAGGACTGAGAAGTAAATGAACTTAAGAAATTAGTAGAGGATAAGGAGAAAATTATATATAACTTTACCAAAGGTAAAGAAAATTTTAAAAGATGATTGGATAGCAAAGGCTACATGGAAATAAAGAAGGGATAGGTTATAATGGTAAAACAGATAAAAAGAATAAAAAATTGTACATGGGATACTTTGTAAAGGAAGCCAAGCACTATGCTAGCACCTCCTCAAACAACAAACATGAACATACCACTTACTATATGTGCAAAACTAAAGGGCATATAATGTTCAATTGCCCATTAAAAATAAAATATGTTAAAATTCAAGGAGAATGGAGAGTCAACAATGGAACTAAAAACAACACAAAGAAAGTTAAAAGAATTTGGGTTCCAAAGACTAACTCAATGAATTCCTCATTGTATGTCTGCTTTAGGACTACACCGTCAATGGATAAATGGTACTTGGACAGCTGGTGTTCAAAGCACATAACCGGTGATAAGGCCAAGTTTAACACACTAAGACAAAAGGATGAGGGATACGTCACCTTCGGCGACAATGCCAAATGTAAAATTATTGGCATTGGAAAAAAGGGTAAAGAACCTTCTCACAATATTGACAATGTGTTATTAGTAGAAGGATTGAAACACAACCTTTTAAGCATTAGCCAATTAAGTGACAAAGGGTTTGAAATAACCTTTAAGAAAGAAAAATTTGTTATCCAAAATCCTAAGAACAATGAAACCTTGTTTATAGATCATAGGATAAATCGTGTTTATTGTATAAATCTTGAGAACTTAGTAAATCAGAAAGTAACTTGTTTGGCAGCAATGAATGAAATAAGTTGGCTATGGCATAGGGAACTAGGACATGCTAGCATGGACCTATTATCCAAATTATCAAAGAAAAATCTTGTAAAAGGATTACCAAGTACTAAACTCATAAAAAATAAGATATGTGATGCATGCCAAAAGGGAAAGCAAGTCAAAATAAGCTTCAAAAAGAAAAAAATATATATGTATATCCACTAAAAGACCTCTAGAACTACTGCACCTAGAATTATTTGGTCCGACTAGAACCTTAAGCTTAGGAGGAAAATAATATGCTTTTGTAATAGTGGATGATTATTCAAGATTCACTTGGGTATTATTTTTAGCAAACAAAGATGAAGTCTGTGACATTCTAACCATTTTATGTAAGAAATTACAAAATGAAAAGGGTTATAATATAAAAAACTTTAGAAGTGATCAAGGTAGGGAGTTTAAAAACAAAAATGTTGAAAAATTCTGTAATGAATATGGAATAAACCATAATTTTTCAGCACCTAGGACTCCACAACAAAATGGAGTTATAAAAAGAAAAAATTGAACCTTACACGAAATGGCAAGAACTATGTTAAACGAAAATAATCTACCTAAATACTTTTGGGTAGAAGCTGTGAATACAACTTGTTACATTATAAATAGAGTATCCATAAGATCTAGCTTAGACAAAGCACCATATGAATTATGGAAAGAAAGAAAACCCAATATTTCCTACTTTCATGTATTTGGATGCAAATGCTTTATCCTTAATACTAAAGATGATCTAGGAAAGTTCGATGCAAAATCTGATGACAGAACTTTCTTAGGTTACTCAACAAATAGTAAAGCTTATAGGGTTTACAATAAAAGAATTCTTACAATTATTGAATCAATACACATAACGTTTGATGAATCAAATGATCATGTCAACAAAATTAAGATTGATGAAAAAGAAGATAATTCACAAAAAGAAAAAATATTGAAATAAAAGAAGAAAAGAATAATGAAGCTTCTAAAGAAAACACCATTGAAAATCTAGAACTAACTAAAGAATGGAGTTATGCTAAAAGTCACCCAAAAGACCAAATTCTTCGTGAACCATCAAAAGGATTAACCTCTAGAGGCTCATTAAAAAATATTTGTAACCATTATGCTTTCTTGTCTCAAGATGAATCCAAGAATATAGAATAAGCTTTAAAAAATGATTCTTGGATTATAGCTATGTAGGAGGAACTAAATCAATTTGAAAGAAGTCAATTATGGGAACTTATACCTAAACCCAAAGATAAGTCAATTATAGGAACTAAATAGGTGTTTAGAAATAAAAAGGATGAAACTGGGGTAGTTGTAAGGAATAAGGCTAGACTTGTAGCACAAGGTTATAATCAAGAAGAAGGTATTGATTATGAATAAACCTTTGCTCCTGTTGCAAGGATGGAAGCAATAAGGGTGCTTCTTGCCTATGCAGCTAATAAAGACTTCAAATTATATCAAATGGATGTAAAAAGTGCATTCCTAAATGGCTACATTAATGAAGAAGTTTATGTTAAACAACCTCCAGGTTTTGAAGACTCTAAAAATCCAAATCATGTATTCAAGCTAACTAATGCCTTATATGGATTGAACACAAGCTCCTAGAGCTTGGTACGATAGACTAAGAAAATTCCTACTCCAAAACAATTTTTCAAGAGGAAAGATAGATAGCACTTTATTTATAAAAACCAAAGATAATGATATGCTTATAGTACAAATTTATGTTGATGATATTATATTTGGAGCAACTCATAAAGACTTGTGTAATGAATTTTCTACAACTATGCAAAGAGAGTTTGAAAAGAGCATGATGGGGGAGTTAAATTACTTTCTAGGATTACAAATCAAACAAGCTAAAATGGAATTTTCATAAATCAAATTAAGTATATTAAAGACATGTAAAAGAAGTTTGATATGGAAGAAAGTAAACCTATAGGAACTCCCATGAGCACCTCAACTAATCTTGACAAGGATGAAAAAGAGAAACAAGTAGATACCAAGCATTACCGAGGCATTATAGGAAGCCTACTTTACTAAATAGCAAGTAGACCAGATATAATGTTTAGTGTATGTATGTGTGCTAGGTTCCAATTAGCTCCTAAGGAAACACATCAAATAGCAGTGAAACAAATCCTTAGATATTTTCTACGCGCACTAAATTTAGGATTATGGTATCCAAAAGAAACTGATTTCGAAATGATAAGTTATTCAGATGCAGATTATGCGAGATGCAAAATAGATAGAAAAAACACTAATGGAACTTGTCACATCCTATGACATTCACTAGTTTCTTGGTTTTCAAAGAAACAAAATTCCGTAGCATTTTCACAGCTGAAGCAGAATACATAGCAGCTGGGAGCTATTGTTCTCAAATTTTATACATGAAACAACAATTAAGGGATTTTAAAATTCAATACCAAACCATTCCAATAAAGTGTGATAATACAAGCATGATAAATATTTCAGAGAATCCAGTATCACATTCAAGGACTAAACAGATTGATATACGTCATCATTTCTTAAGAGACAATGTAGACAAGAAAGAAATAGTACGTGAATTTGTTAATACCCGTGATCAAATAGCTGATATATTTACTAAACCATTAGCTAAGGATCAATTTGTATTTATCCGTTGGGAATTAAGCATGTTACATATAAGATATTGACTCTACGAGTCCAATCTTGTTTTGATAATGACAAATCACTTGATATTTGATCTATGCATTGAGTTTGTGAACAGGACTTACACTAAGCATGCACGGAAAGTCAACAAATATTGACAAGATCAATGGAACTCAAAGAGTATGAGAATCAAGATGCAAGTGGCAAAGTTCAAGAATATCTTGGGAAAGGGTATTTAGAACTCGTGTACTTACATTTTCATATGATTTAATTTGAGGCTCATTATAACTTAGAATGGTATTAGGATTCATGCATTTCATGTACATCATTAGGAAACTCTCATGGACCTTGAAATGTTTTCAAAATCATGAAAAATATGTTTAATGAAAGACCCAAGAAAAGGAGTCAAGCAGATTTTTAGTTAGATATGAAAATTTGAGAAAATGGGAACTTCGGTCGTCTGAACTCAAACCTCAGTAGCCTGAAGAATTTCTTCGGTTGCTTGAAGATTAAGTTCAGTCACCTGAAGAATTAAATGGAGAAGATAGAAGCTGGCTGAGGCTCTTCGATCGCCTGACCTTGGAACCTCAGGCGCCTGAAGTTGACACTTCAGGAGCCTAAAGTCGAGTTCGGTTGCCTGAACTCGCAGGAAAGCCTAAAAATCAGTTCTTTATTAAAAAGACATGTGAAGTATCTTATTGATCCAATGGCTGAGATTAATTCTAAGGGTAATATACTATATATTATTAATATCTAAACCCTAGATTAATAGCTAAGACATACAACAAGAAAAACATACATCTCGTTGCAAGACTTGAACCCTTGAGCTGATTTTCTGCACTTCAATCTTCTTCCATCTTCTTTGGGCAAATCTCTGCTGAAATCAAAAGGGCATTCATTCATCCAACTAAACTTTAATCCAGTATTAAGGTTTGATCTTTCAAGTTATTACTTTTCAAGAGCCTCTCATCTCTTTATGTGTTTATCATTAGAAAGAGGTTTTGATCTTGAGTGTGTATTCACATATAAAAAATTGATTTTTGAAAAGATCATGTCTTGAGAAAAACTTGTTAGCTTGGTTGATTGATTTGTGATTCAAGAAGTATATAAACACATATATATATTGTTCATAGGGCTTCTTATTGAAAAACCTACATTGATTAAAATATTGGAAATTGAAGGAAAACTTTGTGGTTTTTGTTGAGTTGTATTCAAGTCAAAGTTTTGTTAAATAGCTTACTTCAAATATACTTGTGCATCTTTACAAAGTTAATCAAGAACCCTAGTTGACTCCAAAGCATTCCAAATATATTTTCACTTCGGAGTTTTGATTAAAAAGGGATTTTTGTGTTAAGGCATATCATACATAAAATGAGTTTATCGTTTTTCATACATTCATGAGTTTCAAGTTATAT
Source organism: Malania oleifera (assembly GCF_029873635.1). Lineage (NCBI taxonomy): Eukaryota > Viridiplantae > Streptophyta > Magnoliopsida > Santalales > Ximeniaceae > Malania > Malania oleifera. The sequence continues at coordinate 71,017,945 of NC_080417.1, read as the reverse complement.
CATATGTTAATGTTCTAGGAAATTGAATTATACTCACAAGCTTTTGTTAGAAGCATTGTTTTGAGTGTTATTTTCAGATTTCATTGTAAACACGGTTTGGGTTGTGAACCGGGTGTGAATAGGGAGCTGTACCTCTTGTAAGTAGCCGTTTGTAAGGGAAGCTCCGTTCCACTTTAAGGAGCAGGATTTTTAGTGAATCCTTGAGTGGTTGCTCAAGGCGAGGACGTAGGCCAAGTTGGCTAAACCTCGTAAATTGTGTTTGTCTTCTCTCTTCCGTTTACTCTTTATTTTCCATGTTATATTTAAATTGAGTATATTGCATGCATAGATAGGATTTCCACACACATACATAATTGAGCAAGAAGAAGTAGTTGGCAAATTGATAAGAAGTGTGTAAAAGGAAACTAAGTGGCTTAATTTTTTTTTATATCCAATTCACCCCCCCCCCCCCGCCCTCTTGGGATTACACCATAATCAACATTTGGTATCAGAGCGGGTGTACATCGACATAATTGTTAATTTATAAAAGGATCTCGATGTATTATTTTGGTGTATCCCCAATTGGTGTGGAACAAATCTTTGCAAGACCTCCAATGTTTTATGGTGAAAATTTCACCGAGTGGAGAATGAGAATGACTATTTTTGTGAAATCCATGGATTGGAGAACTTGGAGAATAATTGATCAAGGAAACCTCGTTCCTACGAAAATTATTGACAATGTTGAAATTCCTAAATCTGAATATGAACTTAATGAGAATGATATGAAATTAATGCAAATAAATTTCCGTGCTATGAACATTCTATTGCTTGGTTTAGATACTAATGTTTTCCATGAAATCAAGTCATGTCAAAGTGCTAAGGAGATATGGGAAGAACTCGATAGGAGATTTGGAGAAACCAAAGGAAAGAAGTCCTCTACTTGGAAACATCCATACTCAAATGATAAGGTAGTGGAAAACTATGGCCTAGTTGCATTGGTTGATGAAGAGGTACACTCTACTCACTCTACTACTCATTCAAATTCTCAAAATGATTCATGCAATGACTGTGATACATCATGTGATTCCTCTGGTAGTGAATATTGTGATGAATCTGATAATGATAATAGGCCATCTTATGAGGAAGTACAACAAGGACTTGCTAAAGTTCTTAAAATACTAACAAGGATGACCAACAAGAAAACTATGTTGGAAAGAGAAAATAAAGACTTAGCAAAATAGTTAGATGATCTGTGTGTCTCAAACTTCTTGGAAAAAAGAAAAGACTGAAAAGGATTTAGAAATTATGAAATTAGAAAATAGGAATGACATGATGGCAAAAGCGCTGAAAGAGCTAAGATCTAAGATTTTGTGTGATAATGCAAAAGATCTTAAAATTCTTGAACTTGAATGCAAAGCAAACAAAGTGACCAATGAATTGGTAAAATTACAAGTTGTTTGCAAAGGCTTAAAGAATCCAAAATTTGAAGACTTAGCAAGAAAGATAGAGGATCAAGCTAAGATCATCCACACATTTACTAAGGGAAAATAAAATTTTGACAAACTCTTAGGTTCTCAAAAGATGACCTTAGACAAAGAAGGTATAGGTTACAATGGAATTGAAAATAGGAGAAGAAAGAACCTATACATGGGGTATTTTGTTAAAGCATCAAAATTCTATGCTAGCACCTCCACCGGTCCGTATGCTCACACCACTTGCGTATTATGTAAAAATAAAGGACACATTAAATTTGATTGTCCATTTAAAAGGAAAGGTGTTAAAATCAAACAAGTGTGGAAAATAAAAGAAAATAGTGACTTCACACATAAATAAAATAGAAGATGGAATTGTTGGCCAAAATCATAGGATGCCTATTCTACGAGGCTTAACTTAATGAGACATTTAGAAAATATAAAATCTGAGCTTATCATATAAGTGCCTTGATATTATATACTACATGTCTACTTGACCACGTGTGATGTGGTGATATGATATATGTTACACATGTATTAATTGGCCTGACTTGATGTTGAAAAGCTTGGTTCACAATGTTAAAGAAATGGGAATGAGAATATTGAACTTAAGCATAAATTGTTGATATAAGGAAGATTCTTGAAGCATTATATATTAAGGGAAATAAGTTCGAGAGGGTCAAATCAAAGAAATAAGGAAAATTTAGAAGTTGAAGCACTTCGGTTGACTGAGCTGACATCCTCAGGCACCTACATGTACCTCAGGCACCTAAGCCTCAAACCTCAGGCGACCAAATAGCTACTGCATGTTGAAATTTCACCCAGGAAATTCTTCAGGTGCCTACACTTATTCTCAAGCGCCTGAAGTCGCATATTACTTTTATTTAAAATATGCGAAACCCTATTTCAATTATACTCCAGGCTCCTAAACTGAAACCCTCCACTCACCCGAAGTGCCAAACGTCCTACCCCTGTTCAATTTCCAGTGATAAAATCTTAGATTTCAAGCCTCCAAGTTCGATTACTCATGCTCTAGGGTTTGAAAGGAACAATCTGCTACTCAAGGAAATCTCACAATGCCTCAAACTAAGCAAACGGCAAGTCGTGGTTCATCCTCTAGTAAAGATGACCCAAATATTGAACAATGGTTGGTATCTTCTCAATCTAAACATCGATGTAGGACTAGACTCCTTACTGTTGAACCAATCTTTGGTAAGATTCTTGACCTCCAGTTCTTCAAATCTGAATTTCTAGAGATTTTATCCTTGTTCCAAAACAATGGCTGGAAAAACTTCATTGAGTATCACGCAAAGGGGACCTTTCCTAACTTAATAAAAATTTTCTATGCAAACATGACTCTTGAAGAAAATTCTTTATCAACGGAGGTGAAGGGTAAGAAGATAGTGCTTTCTCCTGAATCTTTAGCATCCATTCTGAATGTCTCTCCTGGAAATTTTGAATGTCCAACATTAGGTCAATCATGGATGCTCCAACAAAATTTTACACCTGAGGAGTTTTTGCCATTGGTCATGGAAAATGAACCAACCTACTTTGGGCATCCACCATTGTATAAGCAACTAAACCTTAAAGTACAAATTCTCCAAAAAATTATCACCAACAACATTCTACCACAAGCTGGATCCTACGACCATCTTTCGTATGCTGATTGCTTTGTTATGTGGTGTCTGTTAAAAGGAAAGAACCTTGATTTAGCCAACCTTATCATAAAATGGATGTGGGCAAAGCTTAATGCATCTCGAATTACCCATCCTTACAGTGGAGCTCTCAGTCTTATTTTTTAAAAATTAAATGTTGCCTCATCGATAGACCTGTTCATCAAGAGGACAAGATATGAACTATTCACCTCAGCTACTCTCAAACAAATGGGATATGAAAAACAGAATCAGGAGTGGTTCTTGAAAAGGGGAAGACAACGAAGAGCAACTACTGCACCTCCTATTTCACCTCAGATTCAGCCACAAGAATCTGTAACTAAACCTCCTTCGTGGTTCATGCCATTCTATAATGAATTCACATCTTTTAGCCAGGATATGCATGATGGCCTTAAATCCATAGAGCAGTATCTTACGCGTATTGAGCAGGTACGCGCTAGTTCTTCATATGGTGATCCTATGGACACTAGCTCCATACCCCGTAGTGATGACGAGGAAGAGGACGATGAAGAAGAAGAAGAAGACGAAGAAGGAGAAGGCTCTCACCAATCCAAAGGAAAAAGAATTGCTGAAGATAGTGACACTGACTAGGATGCATAGATGTTAGATGATTTCTTTGTGCTACTTAGTATGCTACACATGCTTAAAATTCTGACTATCAATTTTTATTTGTGTAAAAGGAAAAGTATGTGTGAGCAGAGACTATGAGTCTTTCCAGGTATTTGGTTCTAGCTTTGAAATTTTGAAGGTTTTGTTATCTAGTTGATGTATTGCAAGCTCTATTGTTAATGATATATTTTGCAAAACTTTGAAACTTCTAAACTTTATAAGAAACTTTTGAAGTATGCTAATCATGAGGGGAAGTGTTAAAGAGTTATTCCTTGGTTCTCCAAATGCATATATTTCCTTGCTCTTTGAATTCAAATTATACACCTTTTTTTGTTGATGTCAAAAGGGGGAGAAAAAAATTGGGATAAAAAATAATAACACACAAAAATCAGAAGCAAAGAAGAATGAGCAAAAATTGTTATTGATGTTACGCAAAGGGGGAGAAATTGTTATTGATGCCATAGTTGAAACATCATCAGCATATTCATTATGAGCATATTTCATATTTCATTTGGATTCAGGCTAAACACTTTGTGTATGAACATGAGTATATTGTCATTCATTGAATATTTGATGCATAAATTGAGGGGGAGCCTTGTTAGGCGTAACCCATTATATATATTTTTGCTTGTGCATTTATCATCATCAAAAAGGGTGAGATTGTTGGCTCTACGAGCCCAATCTTGTTTTGATAATGACAAATCACTTGATATTTGATCTGTGCATTGAGTTTGTGAATAGGACTTACACTAAGCATGCGTGGAAAGTCAACAAATCTTGGCAAGATCCATGGAACTCAAAGAGTACAAGAATCAAGATGTAAGCGGTACAGTTCAAGAATATCTTGGGAAAGGGTATTTAGAACTCGTGTACTTATATTTTCATATGATTTAATTTGAGGCTCATTATAACTTAGAATGGTTTTAGGATTCATGCTTTTCATGTACATCATTAGGAAACTCTCATGAACCTTGAAATGTTTTCAAAATCATGAAAAATATGTTTTACGAAAGACCCAAGAAAAGGAGTCAAGTAGATTTTTAGTTAGATATAAAAATTTGAGAAAATGGGGACTTCGGTCGCGTCAACTCAAACCTTAGTAGCCTGAAGAATTTCTTCGGTTGCCTGAAGATTAAGTTCAGTAACCTGAAGAATTAAATGGAGAAGACAGAACCTGGCTGAGGCTCTTCAGTCGCCTGACCTTAGAACCTCAGGAGTCTGAAATTGACACTTCAGGAGCCTAAAGTCGAGTTCGGTTGCCTGAACTCGCGGGAAAGCCTAAAAATCAGTTCTTTATTACAAAGACATGCGAAGTATCTTATTGATCCAATGACTGAGATTAATTATAAGGGTAATATACTATATATTATGAATATCTAAACCCTAGAATAATAGCTAAGACACACAACAAGAAAAACATACATCTCATTGCAAGACTTGAACCCTTGAGCTGATTTTCTGCACTTCAATCTTCTTCCATCTTCTTTGGGCAAATCTCTACTGAAATCAAAAGGGCATTCATTCATCCAACTAAACTTTAATCCAGTATTAAGGTTTCATCTTTCAAGTTATTACTTTTCAAGAACCTCTCATCTTTTTACGTGTTTATCATTAGAAAGAGGTTTGATCTTGAGTGTGTATTCACATATAAAAAATTGATTTTTGAAAAGATCTTGTCTTGAGAAAAACTTGTTAGCTTGGTTGGTTGATTTGTGATTCAAGAAGTATATAAACACACACACACACACACACACACACACACACGTATACATATATATATATATATATATATATATATATATATTGTTCATAGGGCTTCTTATTGAAAAACCTACGTTGATTTAAATATTGGAAATTGAAGGAAAACTTTGTGGTTTTTATTTAGTTGTATTCAAGTCAAATTTTTGTTAAATAGATTACTTTAAATATACTTGTGCATCTTTACAGAGTTAATCAAGAACCCTAGTTGACTCCAAAGCATTCCAAATATATTTTCACTTGGGAGTTTTGATTAAAAAGGGATTTGTGTGTTGAGGCATATCATACATAAAATAAGTTTATCGTTTTTCATACATTCATGAGCTTCAAGTTATATCATATGTTAATGTGCTAGGAAATTGAATTGTACTCACAAGCTTTTGTTAGAAGCATTGTTTTGAGTGTTATTTTCAGATTTCATTGTAAACACGGTTCAGGTTGTAAACCGGGTGCAAGGAGGGAGCTATACCTCTTGTAAGCAGTGGTTTGTAAGGGAAGCTCCATTCCACTTTAAGGAGCAGGGTTTTTAGTGAATCCTTGAGTGGTTGCTCAAGGCGAGGACATAGGCCAAGTCAGCTAAACCTTGTAAAATCGCCTTTGTCTTCTCTCTTCCGTTTACTCTTTATTTTTCGCGTTATATTTAAATTGAGTATATTGCATGCATAGATAGGATTGCCACGCACATACATAATTGAGCAAGAAGTAGTTGGCAAATTGATAAGAAGTGTGTAAAAGGAAACTAACTGGCTTAATTTTTTTTATGTCCAATTCACCCCTCCCTCTTGGGATTACACCTTAATCAACATAAGAGAAGTAAACTAAAAGAGAAGAAGAACAGTTGGTCAGGGTAGACGACTGCCAGATTGCTGGTAGGCGACTGGCAGGCTACTGTCTGTGTAAAAAAACAATGGATAGAGGACTATCAACTTAGTGACAGACGACTGACTCGCGGTGGATAATGTTTATTTCACTTAAAAACACTATTTTTAAACCCCCAGACGTCTATCCATTCATCTCCCAATTTCTAAATCAACTCCTCTTCAATATCTTCAAAGCTCCTTCTTTCCTAAACTCCTCCCAACAACCATCCATCATAAACCTAATCCTTTCACACCTAGGGTTTCCCCAATTTCAATTTCATCAAGATGGTTCGTACCAAAATTGTTGGAAGAAAGGACAAAGCTTCCTCGTCTTCATCAAAGCCTACAAGCAACGACGACATAGAAAAATGGCAGGTTTCTTCATATGCAAAAGCATTATATTAAAATCACATTTCGGAAATCGATCCAATGTTCTGTAAGGTTTTTGATGTCACTTTCTTTGAAGAAAACTTTCCTAAAATTCTTGAAATATTCAAAACTATAGGATGGGATAAGTTCATTCTTCACCAAGTTAAGGGGTATTACCCAAATTAGATTAAGATTTTTTACTCAAACTTGGTAAAGAAAGAAGTTAAATTGCTACTGAAATTTATGGCCAAAAGATAACTCTTACCCCATACTCTTTATGGAAAATTCTTCGCGTCAAGCATGGAAATTTTGAGTGTACTCCAATTGAAAAACAATGGACTGTGGAGCAAGGTTTTTCACCACCAGAATTTCTACCTCTTATGATGAACGATGCACCTATTTATTTTGGACATCCTCCACCATATAAATAGCTTAATATTCAAGCACAAATCCTGTATAAGAACATTGTGTATAATATAATTCTGAGGTTTGGAACCTTTGATCATGTGTCATTCTTCAATTGTTTCATAATGTGGTGCTTACTAAAAGGGAAAAAATTAGACTTAGCTAGCATTATACTAAAATGGATGGCTATGAAGCTCGAATCTCCTAGAATTGGGCTTCCGTATGGCGGCATTCTTTCCTTGATTTTTGCTCATTTTCAAGTCGTATCTCCATCTTCAAAAATAGTGAAGTGAACCCATTACCATTTCTTCTCAACTACTACATTTAAACGAGTGGGTTACAAAAAGTATACGGAAGGATGGATGTTCAGGGGCAATAGACCGGTAAGACCATCATAAGAAGAAAGAAATTCAGCTCCTGAAGAAGCTGAAATTCCACCTTGGTTTGTTCCATTCTATCAGAATTATACGAGCTTTAGTTCTGATATGCGGGAAAATTTTGCTTCTCTTTAGGATAAGATTTTAAATATTGATGACAAATACACTTTGCTAGATAATCGCATTGCTAACATAGAACACCATGTCACACAAAATCAAGAGAGCAATGAAAATGATGATGAAGAAGAAGCTGTAAGTGAAGAAGGAGAAGATGAAGATGAAAAAGAAGATGAAGGGGATAATGAAGAAGAAACTAAAAAAGGTTCATAGCAATCCAAAGGTAAAGGAATTGCTGCAGCTAGTGCCACTGATTCCGATACATAGATTTTGTTTTTTTTAACACTTTTGCTACACATGCTCAGTTTTTGAATGTTTTATGCCTTTTTCTTGATGTCAAAAGGGGGAGTATGTGTGTTAAGAAAATTCTATAAACTTGGTATGTTTGTATTTGCTTATGTATGTTTGTATTTCCAGTATGATCTATGAAGAAGTTTTATGAATGTTGGAATCTTGGAACTTATGCCTTATGTGTTTTAATGAGATTATTTTTAAAACTATGCTTTTTGATGGGGGGGAACATTAAGTTTAATTTTTATATCTTTTCGTGTTCTTTATCATCATCAAAAAAGGGGAGATTGTTGGCCTAGTTAGGCTTGCAAACTCTTGGTTTTGATGATAACAAAGTAAAATTTATTTAATGTATTTTCAAGTGATATGATTACAGGCAAAGATTATTTGTTGAAAATACATATACCATGACATGAAAGCTTACAAGGATCAAGGAACAAGGAGAGTTTCATGAGAATACGAAAGATCTATAAATGAAAGCTTAACAAGAAGTCTAAGAGATTGAAGAGCAGCATTGAAAGGACTCGAAGCAAAGAAAATGTCAAAACAGCTTAGGTGAAAGTCTTTGTAAGTACTTCTAAGTTTATTCAAATTTGAATTTTTCATTTTGAAGCTCATTAGGCAAAGAGACTTAGAGACCTTAATATAAAACTTGGAATAAGTTTCTCGAAGTTAAACAAGTTCATATTCCAAGATTATTTAAGCAAAGAAGAGAGAACTTAAAAATATGTTTGAAATTAAAAATTTCAGTTGACAGATGACTGTCTGTCTATGGACAGATGACTGACAAATTTAGAGTAGTTTAACTAAAGACAGAAGCCTGACATACGACTGCCAGTGCCAAGTGAGACGTTTATAGGTGTTCAGCCAGGCATTTGCCACCCTTCTGAGTTTATTTTTAAAAACAAGTTTTTGTGGTTACAGATGACTGTCAAGCTTAGAACAAACAATTGCCACCCTAATGAGTTGTATTTAAAACTATATCATTATGGTGATAGACGACTATCAATCAGCGGACAGATGACTACCATCTCTCTTCCTATGATTTTTATAGTTATAATATATGGACATACGACTGCTTGGACTTCACAGTCGTCTGGCTCGCGGCAGTTTTCAAATTTCCAACGGATATATTTTTTGAAATTCAAATTATTTGAAGCTCAAATAATTTTAAAACTTGGAAAAAACTCTAAGTATTCCTTGGGAATAGGAAAAGAGGTTTTCTACCTCTATAAATACCCTAAAGGATCATTATTTTAAACACCAAGAATTCAATTCAACTCTCATTCTCTCTCAAAGTCTACTGAAATTCTGAAAGTGTGTTATTATTCTCATCACTCACGAAATTCTTTGAAAGCTTTGCTGAGTTTCTCACTAAGTTTGTGCATCAAGTTGTCGATTCTTTCATCAATTGAAAGTTACTTACGGTGATAAGTTTCTAAGAGCTTCATTCTGAAATTCATGTTCTGAATTTATTGAAGTACATAGTTTTTCAATTTATACTAATCAGCTCTTTGAGGAGCAAGTTCTTGTGCGCCTTGTTTTATATCTTTGTAACAAGTTGAGTGACGATTCGAATGCTGAATCGTTGGACCAAACAAAGGGATATTGTTTTGAGAAGGCGGGCTCTAGCCTTACCCAAGGAGTGTTTGTAACTGGTATTGTTCCGCCTAGTAAAGGAATGGTAATAGTGAATCCTTTGGTGGTTTTGCTAAGGGTGAGGATGTAGGCTGTGTTGAAGTCGAACCTCATAAAAACCCTGTGTTCTTATTTCTCTACTCTACTCTTTATTTTTCAGCAAAAGATATAATATGTGTGGTTGCTTTAAAATTCAATTCTGAATGTTTGGTTGTTAAATAGACTGGAAGGTAATTCGTTTTGGATTGACCAGCATTGATTTCGGGAAACTAAAACGGACTACATTGGTTGATCATCCTTAACTTACTAATCTGAAAGTTTATTTAAAAGTTGAACATTAGGAAGAAGAATAATTGTGATACAGAGCTTTTAACAAGTTCAGCAAATTTTCACATTTATACAAGGCTATTGTTACAAAGATTGAGCAATTGATCTTATTGTGTTGAGTGTTATTGTTTAAGTTTTGATTGTTGTTAAAACTCAAAAGAACTAAGACCAAGGGGAATACAATTTTTAAAACCCAATTCACCTCCCCTCTTGGGAAGCTATTCCAATTTCAGACATAACTTCTTCATTTAAACTCCGATTTGGACAATTTTTTTTTATTTTATTTTGGGGTAGGAGGGGATTTCTAAAGCGATAGTGCGATTGGTTTTTGGTTTTGGAGTCGGTTCGCAGTTATGGTTCAAGGTTTAGCTTTTTGGGTTTTATGTTTAGGGTTAAGGTTTAAGGTTCACGGTTTTAGGGTTTAGTGTTTAGGGTTCACGGTATAGGGTCTAGCATTTAGGTTTTAGGGTTTAAGGTTTAGGGTTTAGGGTTTAGGGTTTAAGGTTTAGGGTTTAGGGTTTAGGGTTTACTGTTTAGTGTTTAGTGTTTAGGGTTTAGGGTTTATTGTTTAGTGTTTAGGGTTTAGGGTTTAGGGTTTAAGGTTTAGGTTTTAAGGTTTAGGGTTTAGGGTTTAGGGTTAGGGTTTAGGGTTTAGGGTTTAGGATTTAGGATTTAGGGTTTAGGGTTTTATGTTTTAGTGTTTAGGGTTTGGGGTTTATGGTTTAGATTTTTAGGATTTTGGGTTTAGGGTTTAGCGTTTAGGGTTTATGGTTTAGCGTTTAGGGTTTAGAGTTTAGGGTTTAGGGTTTAGGGTTTAGGGTTTATTTTTTAGTGTTTAGGGTCTAGGATTTAGGGTTTATTATTTAGTGTTTAGGGTTTAGGGTTTAGGGTTTAGGGTTTAGGTTTTAGGGTTTAGGGTTTAGGATTAGGGTTTAGGGTTTAGGGTTTAGGGTTTAGGGTTTAAGATTTAAGGTTTAGGGTTTAAGGTTTTATGTTTTAGTGTTTAGGGTTTAAGGTTTTAGGTTTAGAGTTTTAGGGTTTTGGGTTTAGGTTTTAGAGTTTAGGGTTTAGGGTTTAGGGTTTAGGGTTTTGTGTAAGGTTTAGGGTTTAAGGTTTAGGGTTAGGGTTTAGGGTTTAGGGTTTACTGTTTTCAGGGTTTAAGGTTTAAGGTTTAGTGTTTAGAGTTTAGGGTTTAGGGTTTAGGAATTTAGGGTTTTAGGGTCTAGGGTTTAGGGTTTAGCGCTTAGGGTTTAGGGTTTAGGGTGTATGATTTAGGGTTTAGGGTTTTTGGTTTTGGGTTTGGGGTTTAGGGTTTGTCAAATGTTAAAGATTATAGAAAAATGAAGAGGGCATAATTTCTTCATCTGAACTCCGATTTGGATGATTTTTTTTTATTTTTTTTGGGTAACAAACAATTTCTGAAGGGATGGTACGATTAACTTCTGATTTTGGAGTCGGTTTGGGGTTTTGTTTTAAGGTTTAGTTTTTAGGGTTTTAGGTTTAGGGTTTAAGGTTTAAGGTTTACAGTTTAGGGTTTATGGTTTTAGGGTTTAGTGCTTAGGGTTCACGGTATAGAGTTTAGGGTTTAGGGTTTAAGGTATAGGTGTTGGCCTTATAAGGCTTAATATCCTATTTTGATGCTAACAAACAAGTAGGACTTAACATGCTTCGGTTGAGTGTTGTATTTTTTAGGAATCAATGTTGAAAGTATTCATGTAGCATGCATCAAAGTCTGAAGATCATAAGAGTATGAGGATTAAAGAGATCAACATGAAAGCTCAACGAAAATAAAGCTTAGACCTCAAAATGCCATATCTTGAAAGCTCAAAATGATCAAGGAACGTGGAAAGTTTACATCAGAAAAATGATCCAGTTCAAGAAAACTCAAAGATCATATGAGCTCAAAGTTTGAATAAATGATGAAATATCAATAGACTTTAAAGAGATGAAAGCTCAGAGAAGTCTAAAAGATCAGAGACCAGCAACAAAGAGAATTCAAAGCAAAGAAGAATCAAAGGGATCTTTAGGACAAGTCTTCGTAAGTACTTCAAGTTTATTCAAATATGAAGTTTTCATTTTGAAGCTCATTAGGCAAAGAGACTTAAAGACCTTAATATAAAACTTGGAACATTTTTTTTAAAATTTAAACAAATCTATATTCCAAGAATATCTAAGCAAAAATGGGAGAGAAATCAAAAAATGACTAGAAAAGAAAACAGTCAGTGGACAGAGGACTGTCTGTTAATAGACAGACGAGTAGCCAATTTAACAAAGCTTAAAACTTAAAAACAAAAACCTAACAGATGACTGTCAATGCTCTGACAGATGACTGCCAGTGCAAAGTGAGAAGTCTGTGAATGTTTTACCAGACGACTGTCCACCTTTTGTGTTATTGAAAAACTTAAAATTATTCATGGACGGACCACTACCACCTCATATTTTGGTAACAGATGATTGCCACTTAAGGGACAGATGATTGCCACCTCTCTGCCTATGTTTTTTATAGTTATATCATATGGGCATACGACTCCTAGGACTTCATAGTTGTCTACCTCGCAGCATATTTCAAACTTACAATGGATATAATTTTTAAAATTCAAATTTTTGGAAACTTAAATAATATTAATATTTGGAAACAAATTTAAGTATTCTTGAGGAACAAGCAAGGAAGTTTTCTACTTCTATAAATACCTCAAGACACATTGATTTTAAGACACCAAGATCATTAAGAAATCATATTTGCTATCTTGCACTCTCATTTTGAAATTCTGAAAGTGCTTCAATTGCTCACATCCTTGCACAAAGTTAAGAGAAGTTTTGTTGAATTTCTTACTGTGTTTGTGCATCAAGTTGTTGATTCTTTCATTTATTGAAAGATACCTACAGTGATAAGTTTTTAAGAGCTTCATTCTAAAATTCTTATTCTGAATTTACTGAAGTACATAAGTGTTTTAAATTTGTACTAATCAGCTCTTTGAGGAGCAAGTTCTTGTACGTATTGTTATCTATCTTTGTAACAGGATTAGTTGATGGTTTGAGTATTGAATCGTTGGACCAAACAAGGGAATATTGTTTGGAGAAGGTGGGCTCTAGCCTTACCCAAGGAGTGCTTGTAACTGATCTTGTTCCTCTTGGTAAAGGAACGGTAATAGTGAATCCTTTGGCGGTTTTGCCAAGGGCAAGGACGTAGGCTATGTTGAAGCTGAACCTCGTATAAATCCCTGTGTTCTTCTTTCTCTACTCTACTCTTTATTTTTATTTTTACAAAATATATAATATGTGTGGATGCTTTAAATTTCAATTCTGAATGTTTGGTTGTTAAATAGACCGAAAGGTAATTCGTTTTGGATAAATCAACATTGATTACGAAAACCGAAAGGGACTACATTAGTTGATTATCCTTGACCTATTAATCTAAAAGTTTATTTAAAAACTGAACATTAGGAAGGAGAATAATTGTGATACAGGGCTTATACTGAGGTCAGCAAATTTTTACATATATACAGGGTTATTGTAACATAAATTGAGTGATTTATCTTACTGTGTTGATTGTGATTGTTTCTAAGTCTTGATTGTCATTACAACTTAAAAGAACTAATCCTAAAGGGAATAAAATTTTTAAAACCCAATTCACCCCCCTCTTGGGAAGCTATTCAAATTTCAATTGGTATCAGAGCCTAGTTATAGTAATTCCTAACAAGAAACTATAAAAAGATTAAATGGCAAATATAGGAGTAGCACCCTTTGGTGAAGGCCAATCCTTAACTCGTCCACCAATTTTTTGTGGACATAATTATACGTTTTGGAAAAAGAGAACGCAAATCTATCTCTAACACATGGATTGGAAAGCATGGGAAGTTGTTATGGGTGGAGACCTTATTCCCACTAAAATAGTAGATGGAAAACAGATTCCAAAATAAAAAAGGGATATGACCGATTCAGACTATAAAATGCTTCAAATCAATTCAAGCGCTATAAATGCTTTATACTATGCCTTAAATGCTAACGAATTTAATAGGGTCATGGCATGCAAGACGACTAAAGAAATATGGGACAAATTAGAAGTGACATACGAAGGAACTATTGATGTTAGAGACAATAGGATAGACATGTTAACAAGCGAATATGAAGCATTCAAGATGAATCCTAATGAAACAATATCAAGTATGTACACCAGATTTACCCACATAATAAACTCCTTAAGTGCCTTAGGGAAAACTTATACTACCTACGAAATGATCAGAAAAATCCTAAAAGGCCTTCCCTCAATATGGGAACCAAAGGCTACAGCTATCACTGAAGGTAGAAACCTTAAGACTACCTCTTTAGATGAACTCATAAGTTCACTTCTTACCTATGAAATGGCCTTAAAAGGAAGGAATCCTGAACCAAAGCATAAAATATCCATTGCACTAAAAGTGTCTAGCCACAACTCTAGTGAAAAGGAAAGTGAGACAAGTGACTTAGATCAAGATGAATTAGCATGCATCACTAAGAGACTAGGTAAGTTCTATAGAAGAAATAAGAGATTTCCTAGGAAGTTTAATAAAAAGAAACCTGAAAAAGGAGAGACAAGTAGGAAAGAAAATAAAAGTAAGAATAAACCACCAATATGTTATCATTGCAAGAAACCAGGGCATATCAAACCGGACTGTCCGTTGCTCAAGAAAGACAAGAAGAAAAAGAAGCAAACTATGAAAGCTACATGGGATGATTCAAGCTCCATCGAGATAGAAAACGAATCAAGCGGACAAGAGATGGCAAATATATGCTTCATGGCGAATGAAGAAGAGGTAAACTCCTACTATTCCTCTACATAATCTTACAATGAGTCGTGTCATGAGTCATATGACAGCATGCCTTCCTATAAGGAATTGCAAGCTGAGTTGTTTTATTTGCGTAAGAGATTCATACAAATTTCCAAGAGAAATATAACTTTGAAAGATCAAAATAAAGAACTATTAAAGCAACTTGAATCATTCAAAATCATTGAAAAAGAAAAAGACACATGTATTGAGAAGTTATGTTAGCTTTACCATGATCCCAAGAGGGGGGGTGAATTGGTATTTTTTAAAATCTATCCCCTAGGTATTCCTCCTAATAGCAGTATGTTCACAAACCTATGGTCAATCTAGTGCAAGTAACACAAGTATATCAGAAATTAAGTGAAGCAGTTTAATTAATCATATAAGCACCAGAAAGCAATAAAGAGAGAGTGACACGCTAATATGTTATCGAGATTTGGCCAACTCCCTATGTCCCCGCCTTGGCTAACCAGCACAAGGATTATCACAATAACTTGCTCACTTAAATGGGTGGAGTGGTTCCTATACAAACCAGGTCAAATTAACACAAGGCTGACCTTAACCTTTACACCAATCCTTACTGGGCTCGATTACCATCCCCTCAGGCCACCCCTGGAATCTCTCAGATGTACAAACAAAAGGTACAGTATAAGGTTGCTTTCACATAAAGCAAGTTTGTACCCCAAATGCGTACAATCACAAACACCACAGATGATTTAAAATGTAAACTCAGTGTGGTCTAAATAGTTCAACTCTCAAATATATTTTCTTTCAATGTGATGCGTACGTGAGAGTGTCAATGACAATCTGTGTATATCAAGATATTCAATCAAATGTGCTCACACATAATATCAAGCAGGCCTCAAGAGTGTCAATCAGCAGAATATCTCAATCACATAAATATGTATATGCTTGGACTACAAAATATATATGATCTTTGTTTCCAGCAAAAATATATGAGTGAATAAATATTGCAACAAAGATGTTTCCCCTCAAAAACAAATATCTCCTCAAATGGTTTTCAAAATAAAGAGCAATAGATATTTGTAAAATATTTTGAAAATATTTGGCAACCAAAAGCAAATATGAGCTACTCAAGATGTTACAACGAATGTGCAATCTCAGAAGATCTAGTAAAGTCTTCTTAGGATGAACTTATTAGCAAAGTCCCCTAAGAATCCTTTTGGTTTGGCTCTCAATAAAAATGGATCAATCTCATAACAAAGAGAGAGAGCAAACCTTCAAATGAACACACTCAATACACTTACAAATGATACAAAGAGGTGACGAAGGTAAGTTTAAGTGGATTTGGAAATAGTATGAGCAGTAGGAAGTATTTAGCTTGACAGAGAAATGTGGATATTTGTTTTTGCTAATCGGTACTTAATTCTCCCAAATGGAAGGGTATATATAGACATACTAGGATTTTTGACCGTTGGGGACCTATTAGGGTTTGTTAGAAAAGTTTAATGACATTTAACCAATTTAACCCTATTTAAAAATTTTAACTGTGGTAAAAAATTAGGTGCAACCCGAGAGGTCTGGTTGACCAGATTAGTTTCGGTCGACCAGGGGAATTTTGAACTAAAGGCTTGGTCAACCAGAAGAAGGAGATTTTTCAAATCTCTGAGGTTCGGTTGACCGAGCCATTTTGAACTGGCTGGTCGATCGACCAGACTGCTGGGAATTTTCCCGAAGACCCTCGGTCGACCAGGTAGTTGGAGAACAAAAATGACTCGGTCAACCAGATGGTCAATGTGTTTACCAGAGAGGGTTTCGGTTGACCGGGGGGTTTTGAACTGAGTTGGTTCAGTCGACCAAGACCTTGGTCAATTATTGACCCAGACCTGGTTCAATCGACCAGGGCAAAATGAACTCCCTGGTTTGGTCGACCGAAAGTGCACAAAGTGTGCATATCGGTCCTGTTTTGAGACATACAAACCCTATTCAAGTGCCTAACAAACATAGGTGTAAATGTGTGTGTCCTAGGGTCACTTGGGGTCTAATTTCAAGACACCGAAAAAATCCAGTGTCGGTCAACCGAAGGTCGACTGAAGGGAGAACCCTAAGGTCTTTCTAAGGTCACTTTCGCATCTAGTTTGAGCTTACAAAATAAATCATGCATGTGATGTGTGTGCTTATTACAAACCAAATATCCTAATTACTATTACAGACAAATTCCACTACTGAATATTACAATTGAGAACATAAATTTGTCTTCAAGCTTTGATCTTTCACGTGCCATCAATGTATCTGCTAATATAGACCTGCACAAGAACTAGATATTCATCAAATACAAGAGTATTTGTCATTATCAAAATCAGGCGTGACCGAAAAGGTCAACATTCTTCCCCTTTTTGATGATGACAAATACGATTGGCAAAAATATTGGGTTAAGCCCAAAAAGGATCCCCCTCACAATATGCATCCAATGTATTTTTACATAAAAGTTCTACCCATTATTTTTGCCTCTTTCCATCTCCCCCTTTTGGCAACAGCAAAAAGGGTTATTTGAATTAAAATCCTAAGCAATGGGTGATTACTACACTTATGCGTGATGAATTTTGGAAAGATTTTTGAAAAATTTCGGCAGAGTGCCATTTGTAAATCAGACTTTCCAAAAGACATCCTGTATAAATGTAACCTGTTTGAGTTTAAATTTCCTAGCAATTTATCCACAACTACTCAAACAGTTCAGTATGGTCCAATTACAACAAATAAAATGTCAATATGAACATGAATTGGACAAATTGTGTAGCAAAAATGATAATCAATATAAGCATGCGATAGAGGTAAAAAGTGTGCACACAATCAATAATTATCTTTCATGAAGTCTAACGCAAGAAGATTAGTCAACAATAAAATTATCTGCTAAGACTTGGAAAGTTTCCATGAAAGAGCTCCCCCTAAAGTTATTCAAGATATGAGATATTCAAGTTTAGGAAGCTTCTCTACTATGCATTAAGCCTAACTCACGTCTAATTTGTATGAACCTATCCTCAGGTAGTGGTTTAGTGAATATGTAAGAGCCACATCTCCTTTTTGCACATGATCACAAAGAAAATGATGTCTAATCTCAATGTGTTTAGTTCATGAATGTGAGATAGGATTTTTAAAGACGTTGATTGCACTAGTATTATCACATTTAATCGGTATTGTTTCATAATGCAATCCAAAATCCACAAGTTGTTGTTTCATATAAAGAGTTTGGGCACAACAGCTTCCAGTTTCAATATATTCAGCTTCGTCTATGGATAAGGCAACTGAGTTTTGTTTCTTGGAGAACCAAGAAACAAGAGATTGTCCTAAGTAATGACAAGTACCTCTAGTGCTTTTTCTATCAACCTTACTACTGACAAAGTCAGCATTAGTGTAACTAACAATCTCAAAGGTAGTATGCTTAGGGTACCACAATCCTAATTTAATCGTCCCAACTAGATACCTAAGGATTCGTTTAACAGCTTTTAGATGGGATTCCTTAGGATCAGCCTGAAACCTAGCACACATACATACACTAAACATAATATCAGGCCTACTAGAAGTGAGATATAGGAGACTTCCAATCATGCCACGATATAATTTTACGTCAACAGGGATTCCTTACTCATCTTTATCAAGCTTAATGGAAGAGTTCATAGGTGTACCAAGAATTTTACAATCTTCCACATTAAATTTCTTTAGCAAGTCCCAAATGTATTTAGATTGGCATATGAAAGTTCCATGATTAGCTTGCTTAATTTGTAGCCCTAAGAAGAAACTAAGTTCACCCATCATGCTCATTTCAAATTCACTTTGCATGCATTTGGCAAACTCATTACACAACTCATCGTTAGTTGCTCCAAAAATGATATCATCCACATAAATTTGAACAAGGAGCATATCATCATTTTTGGACTTGATTGAAAAGTGTAATGTCGATCTTGCCACAGGTAAACCCATTTTCTAGTAGAAAACCACTAAGCCTCTCATACCAAGCTCTAGGAGCTTGTTTTAATCCATACAAGGCTTTAGATAACCAGTAAACATGATCAGGATATTTATGAGTTTCAAAACCGGATGGTTGTTCTACATATACTTCTTCATTAATGTAGCCATTTAGAAAAGCGCTTTTAACATCCTTTTGAAACAATTTAAAATTTTTAAAAGTGGCAAAGGCAAGTAGCATACGAATGGCTTCTAATATAGCAACAGTAGCATATGTTTCATCAAAGTCAATCCCTTCCTGTTGGTTATACACTTGGGCAACTAGTCTAGCTTTATTCCTAGTTACTACCCCATTCTCATCTTTCTTATTTCTACATACCCATTTAGTTCCAATGATAGTGTTCTCATTTGGCCTAGGAACTAAGGTCCACACTTTACTTCTTTCAAATTGATTAAGCTCTTCTTGCATGGACATCACCCAAGATTCATCTTCTATGACTTCTTTAATAGTTTTAGGTTCTTCTTGGGATAAGAAAGCAGAATGATTCACTATATTTCTCAAAGAGGATCTTGTGGCTACACCACGGGACGGTTTGCCTATGATTTGATCTATGTGATGACTTCTAATGTATTTCCAATCTCTAGACAACTCCTGATTTCCATTTTCATTATCTTCAAGTGATTTTTCATTTGCTTCTTGATTTTCACTTGCATTGTTTTCAATAGACATTTTCTCTAATCATTTTCTAATATCAATATCATCTTCATCATCTTTATTAGAAAATGGATTAGACTCATCAAACACAACATGAATGGATTCAATTATAGTTAGAGTTCTTTTATTGAAAACCCTATATGTTTTACTATTAAGTGCATAGCCTAGGAAGATGCCTTCATCAGATTTAGAGTCAAATTTTCCTAGATGCTCATTATCTCTAAGCACAAAGCATTTACAACCAAACACATGAAAATAGGAAATATTAGGCTTGTGGTTGTTCCATAATTCATAAGAGGTTTTATTAATTGATGGTCTAATCAACACCCTATTCATAACATAGCATGCAGTTTTAATAGCCTCAGCCCAAAAATATTTAAGTAAGTTATGCTCATTCAACATAGTTCTTCTCATTTCTTGCAGTGACCTATTCTTTCTTTCTACTACACCATTTTGTTCAGGTGTCCTAGGTGCAGAGAAGTTATGTGATATGCCCTCTAAGTCACAATAATTTTCTATGCTTTCATTTTTGAATTCAGTGCCTCTACCACTTCTTATGTGAGTGATTTTATATCCTTTTTCATTCTGAATTCTCCTACAAAGTTTGGTGAAATGTTCACATAATTCCTTTTTATGTACAAGAAACAACACCCATGTGAATCTAGAAAAGTCATCCACAATTACAAAAGCATAAGATTTACCACCAAGACTTTGCACAGAATTTGGCCCAAATAGATCTAGGTGAAGCATCTCCAAAGTTCTAGTAGCAGATATGAATTTCTTTTTCTTAAAACTAGATTTTGTTTGCTTACCCATTTGACATACATCACAGATTTTATCCTTTACAAAAGACATTTTAGGCAGACCTTTAACAAATTCTTTTCTAACAAGTTTAGATAATAAATCTATGCTAGCATGTCCTAAACGCCTATGCCACAACCAACTAGCATCATTTATGGTAGAAAAACATGTTACTTATTGTGAAGCTAAATTATCAAGTGAGGTGGTATAGACATTTTCATGTCTATCGGCAGTAAAAAGCACTTTGTGGTCTGTTTTATTTTGTACTATGCATTTGTCATTTTCAAACGATACTTTATATCCTATGTCACACAATTGACTTATGCTAAGTAGATTATGTTTCAGTCTATCAACCAAAAAAACATTATCAATAGTTGGAGAGGAATCCTTACCAACCTTACCTACCTCGATGATGCGTCCTTTGGCAGTGTCGCAAAATTTCACATAGCCTCCATCCTTGGGAACAATTGAAGTGAATTTTCCCTTGTCTCCGGTCATGTGCCATGAGCACCCACTATCCAAGTACCACCATTCCTTGGAGGAGGATGATCTTAGGCATACCTGCAAAATAAGCTAAGTGACTGATGTGGGTCCTCGAATTTTGTTGGGTCCATGGGGGTTAGTAGCAAGATCTCCCTTAACTATCCATACCTTCCTAATTCTAGCATGCTTATTCCTAAGTGGACAATCAAATTGAATGTGACCAATCTGTTTACATTTAAAACATTTCAATCTACACTTAGGTTCTTTAGGAGGAATATGAGATTTTGACTCACATGTAAAATGTCCTAGGTAAAGATTAGGTCGTCTAACATTTTCAATACCATTAAAACCAAGACCCTCTTTACTTAAGGAGTTTCTTTGGGCACCAAGTAATTTTTCAAAATTTTCTTTGCCCTTGGTGAATTTAAAAATAATTTTGGAGCTATCCTCCAATTTCCTCTCAAGCTCAATAATAATAGTATCCTTTTCTTTTAAAATAGAGGCATGAGAGGTTTTTTCCATATTAAATAATTTTGACCAATTTTCACATTTCTTTTTCAAATCATTATTTTCTTTGGTCATTTTGCCTAGTAATTTTGAAACACGAATGTATTCAAATTGTAATTCTCTAAAGGTAGGCATGCTTTCAGAATCACAATTATCAGATGAATAATAAGAAGATGATGAACAAGAAGACAATACCTCATCCCCGTGTGCCATCAAGCACAGATTAGCGACCTCCGTGTCACTATGATCTGAATCTGAGTCGCTACTAATGAATTGGTCCCATGAAGTCCCAGCCTTCATGGCTTTCTTCTTTTTCTTAGCCTCCATTTTCAGCAGTGGGCAGTCAAGTTTGATGTGCCCCACTTTGTTGCAGTTGTAGGACGTAGGAGTATTTGATTTTTCCTTTCTTTTGTTGGACTCTCCCTTCTCGTTAGTGGAGTCTCTATATTTTCTAAATGGCTTCCTGTTCTTCCTGAAAAATCAGCTAAACCTTTTTGTTAGCATGGCCATTTCATCATCAGTGTCAGACTCACTATATTCACTAGACGTGTTATTAGATGCTTTTAATGCAATCACTTTCTTATCCCTGTTATGCTCATTAAGTCTTTCATTTATGGACAGTTCATAAGTGATCAAGGAACCTATCAGTTCATCTAAGCTCATGGCCTTAAGGTCTCTACCCTCAGTAATGGCCGTAGCCTTGGCTTCCCAAATAAGAGGTAAGCCTCTAAGGATCTTCCGGATCATCTCATATGTGGGATAGGTCTTTCCTAATGCATGTAGTGAGTTTGTGATGTTTGTGAATCTAGTGTACATGCTTTGAATGGACTCACCTACATTCATCCTAAAGGCCTCATACTCACTGGTCAACATATCTATCCTACTGTATTTCACATCTCTAGTACCCTCATATGTGACCTCTAACTTATCCCATATTTCTTTTGTAGTAGAACGTGCCATAATCCTATTAAATTCATTTACATCAAGACTACAGTATAAAATATTCATGGCAGTGGCATTAAGACTAACAGTTTTCATATCATCATCATCATATTCATCCTCAGTCTTAGGAACCCTAGTTGCACCCTCAGTTTTCATAGGGACATAGTTTCCCTTAGATACAATCCTCCACACCTTCCAATCAGTATTCTGAAGGTATATGTGCATCATTTGTTTCCAGAAGGTGTAATTAACACCATTGAAAATACGAGGTCGTGTGGAAGATGATCCCTTAGGGAAAGGGGTCACCGAGCTATGAGCTATATGTGATCTTTTTGCAAAATAACAACTAGTCTATGCTACGTGGCTCTAATACCACTTTTTAGCTTTATCGTGATCCCAAAAGAGGGGGGGTGAATTGGTATTTTTTAAAATCTATCCCCTAGGTATTCCTCCTAACAGCAGTATGTTCACAAACCTACGGTCAATCTAGTGCAAGTAATACAAGTATATCAGAAATAAAGTGAAGCAGTTTAATTAATCATATAAGAACCAGAAAGCAATAAAGAGAGAGTGACATGCTGATATGTTATCGAGGTTCGGCTAACTCCCTACATCCCTGCCTTGGCTAACCAGTACAAGGATTATCACAATAACTTGCTCACTTAAACGAGTGGAGCGGCACCTATATAAACCAGGTCAAATTAACACAGGGTTGACCTCAACCTTTACACCAATCCTTACCAGGTTGGATTACCACCCCCTCAGGTCACGCCTGGAATCTTTTAAATGTACAAACAAAAGGTACAATATAAGATTTCTTTCACGTAAAGCAGTTTGTACCCCAAATACGCACAATCACAAACACCACAGATGATTTAAAATGTAAGCTCAGTGTGGTCTAAATAGTTCAACTCTCAAATATATTTTCTTTCAGTGTGATGCGTACATGAGAGTGTCAACGACAATCTATGTATATCAAGATATTCAATCAAACTTGCTCACACATAATATCAAGCAAGCCTCAAGAGTATCGATCAATAGAATATCTCAATCACATAAATATGTATATGCTTGGACTACAAAATATATATGATCTTTGTTTTCAGCAAAAATATATAAATGAATAAATATTGCAACAAAGATGTTTCACCTCAAAAACAAATATCTCCTTCAATGGTTTTCAAAATAAAGAGCAATAGATATTTGTCAATGATTTTGAAAATATTTTGCAACCAAAAGCAAATATGAGCTTCTCAAGATGTTGCAACGAATGTGCAATCTCAGAAGATCTAGTAGAGTCTTCTTAGGATGAACTTATTAGCAAAGTCCCCTAAGAATCCTTTTGGTTTGGCTCTCAATAAAAATGGATCAATCTCATAACAAAGAGAGAGAGCAAACCTTCAAATGAACACACTCAATACACTTACAAATGATACAAAGAGGTGACGAAGGTAAGTTTAAGTGGATTTGGAAATAGTATGAGCAGTAGGAAGTATTTAGCTTGACAGAGAAATGTGGATATTTGTTTTTGCTAATCGGTACTTAACTCTCCTAAATGGAAGGGTATATATAGACATACTAGGATTTTTGACCGTTGGGGATCTATTAGGGTTTGTTAGAAAATTTTAATGACATTTAACCCTGTTTAAAAATTTTAATTGTGGTAAAAAATTAGGTGCAACCCGAGAGGTACTGTTGACCAGATTAGTTTCGGTCGACTAGGACTCATATGGTTCGGTCGACCAAGGGAATTTTGAATTAAAGGCTCGGTTGACCAAGAGAAGGAGATTTTTCAAATCTCCGAGGTTCGGTCGACCGGGCCATTTTGAACTGGCTGGTCAGTCGACCAGATTGCTGGGAATTTTCTCGAGGACCCTCAGTCGACTAGGTAGTTGGAGAACAAAACTGGCTCGGTCGACCAGATGGTCAATATGTTGACCAGAGAGGGTTTTGGTTAATCGGGGGGTTTTGAACTGAGTTGGTTTGATCGACCAGGACCTTGGTCAACTATTGACCCAGACCTGGTTCGGTCAACTAAAGCGGAATGAACTACCAGGTTCGGTCGATCGAAAGTGCACAAAGTGTGCATGTTGGTCCCGTTTTAAGACATACAAATCCTATTCAAGTGCCTAACAAGCATAGGTGCAAATGTGTGTGTCCTAGGGTCACTTGGGGTCCAATTTCAAGACACCGAAAAAGTCCGGTGTCAGTCGACCGAAGGTCGACTGAAGGGAGAACCCTAAGGTCACTTTTAGTTCGCATTTGGTTTGATCTTACAAAATAAATCATGCATGTGATGTGTGTGCTTATTACAAACCAAATATCCTAATTACTATTATAAACAAATTCTACTACTGAATATTACAATTAAGAACATAAATTTGTCTTCAAGCTTTGAGCTTTCAAGTGCCATCAATGTATCTGCTAATATAGACCTGCACAGGAACTAGATATTCATCAAATACAAGAGTATTTGTCATTATCAAAACCGGGCGTGACCTATAAGGTCAACAAGTTAGAAGAGGAAGTAAATAAAGTAACTCAAGAATTAAGCAAAACTCACAAAGATAGTTTGAATAAAAATGATTTAGAAGTAAATGAACTTAAGAAATTAGTAGAGGGTAAAGAGAAAATTATATATAACTTTACCAAAGGTAAAGATAATTTTGAAAAGATGATTGGACAGCAAAGGCTACATAGAAATAAAGAAGGGATAGGTTATAATAGTAAGACAAATAAAAAGAATAAAAAATTATACATGGGATACTTCGTCAAGGAAGCCAAGCATTATGCTAGAGCTTCCTCAAACAACAAACATGAACACACCACTTGCTATATGTGCAAGACTAAAGGTCACGTAATGTTCGACTGCCCACTAAAAAGAAGTATGTTAAATTGCAAGGGGAATGGAAAGTCAATAATAAAACTAGCAACAAAACAAAGAAAATTAAAAGAATTTGGGTTCCAAAGACTAACACACAAAAATCCTCCGTTGTAGGTACGTTTTAGGACAACACCATCAACGGATAAGTGGTACTTGGACAGCGGGTGTTTAAGGCACATGATCGGCGATAAGACCAAGTTTACCTCTCTAAAACAAAAGGATGGAGGCCATGTCACCTTCGGCGACAATGCCAAAGGTAAAATTATTGGCATCGAAAAAATAGGTAAAAAACCTTCTCTCACTATTAACAATGTGCTCTTAGTAGAAGGATTGAAACACAACCTTTTAAGCATTAGCCAATTAAGTGACAAAGGGTTTGAAATAACCTTTAAGAAATAAAAATGTGTTATTCAAAATGCTAAGAACAATGAAACCCTGTTTATAGCTCATAGGATAAATAATGTTTACTGTATAAATTTTGAGAACTTAGTAAATCAGAATGTAACTTGTTTGGCAACAATGAATGAAATAAGTTAGCTATGACATAGGAAACTAGGACATGCTAGCATGGACCTATTATCCAAATTATCAAAGAAAAATCTGGTCAAAGGACTACCTAATAAAAAATTCATAAAAGACAACATATGTGATGCATGCCAAAAGGGAAAGCAAGTTAAAGCAAGTTTCAAAAAGAAAAAATACATATCTACAAAAAGACCCTTAGAATTGCTGCACCTAGACTTATTTGGTCCAACTAGAACCTTAAGCCTAGGAGGTAAACAATATGCTTTTGTAATAGTGGATGATTATTCAAGATTCACTTGGGTATTATTCCTAGCAAACAAAGATGAAGCCTGTGACATGCTAATCATATTATGTAATAAATTACAAAATGAAAAGGGCTATAATATAACAAACTTTAGAAGTGATCAAGGTAGGGAATTTAAAAAAAAAAAATGTTGAAAAATTATGTAATGAATATGGAATAAACCATAATTTTTCCGTACCTAGGACTCCACAACAAAATGGAGTTGTTGAAAAAAAAATAGAACCCTACAAGAAATGGCAAGAACCATGCTAAACAAAAATGATCTACCTAAGTATTTTTGGGCAGAAGCAGTAAATACAGCCTGTCACATAATAAATAGAGTATCCATACGATCTAGTATAGACAAAACACCATATAAATTATGGAAAGGAAGAAAACCCAATATTTTTTACCATCATGTATTTGGTTGCAAACGCTTTATCCTTAATACTAAAGATGGTCTAGGAAAATTCGATGCAAAATCTGATGAAGGAACTTTCTTAGGTTACTCAACAAATAGTAAAGCTTATAGGGTTTACAATAAAAGAACTCTTACAATTATTGAATCAGCACACATAATGTTTGATGAATCAAATGATCATGTTAACAAAATTAAAATTGATGAAAAAGAAAATATTTCACATAAAGAAGAAGATATTGAAATAAAATAAGAAAATAATAGTGAAGCCTCAAAAGAAAACACAATTGAAAATCTAGAACTACCTAAAGAATGGAGATATGCTAAAAGTCACCCAAAAGACCAAATTCTTGGAGAACCATCAAAAGGAATAACCACAAGAGCCTCATTAAAAAACATTTGTAATCATTATGCTTTCTTGTCTCAAGATGAACCCAAGAATATAGAAGAAGCCTTAAAAGATGACTCTTGGATCATAGCTATGTAGGAGGAACTAAATCAATTTGAAAGAAGTCAAGTGTGGAAACTTATACCTAAATCCAAAGATAAGTTAATCATAGGAACTAAATGGGTGTTTAGAAATAAAAAGGATGAAACTGGGATAGTTGTAAGAAATAAAGTTAGGCTTGTAGCACAAGGTTACAATTAAGAAGAAGGCATTGATTATGAAGAAAACTTTGCTCCTGTAGCAAGAATGGAAGAAATAAGGATGCTTCTTGCCTATGCAGCCTATAAAGACTTCAAATTATACCAAATGAATGTAAAAAGTGCATTCCTAAATGGCTATATTAATTAAGAAGTTTATGTTAAGCAACCTCCACGTTTTGAAGATTCTAAAATCCAAATCATGTATTTAAGCTAACTAAAGCCTCATATGGATTGAAACAAGCTCCTAGAGCTTGGTATGATAGACCAAGAAAATTTCTACTCCAAAATAATTTTTCAAGAGGAAAGATAGATAGCACTTTATTTATAAAAACTAAAGATCATAATATGCTTATAGTACAAATTTATGTTGATGATATTATATTTGGAGCAACTCAGGAAGACTTGTGTAATGAATTTTCTATAACTATGTAGAGAGAGTTTGAAATGAGCATGATGGGAGAATTAAATTACTTTCTAGGATTGCAAATCAAACAAGCTAAAAATGGAACTTTCATAAATCAAACTAAGTATATTAAAGACATGTTAAAGAAGTTTGATATGGAAGAAGGTAAACCTATAAGAGCTCCAATGAGCACCTCAACTAGTCTAGACAAGGATGAAAAAAGGAAATAAGTTGATACCAAGCATTACCGAGGCATGATAGGAATCTTTCTTTACTTAACAGCAAGTAGACCAGTTATAATGTTTAGTGTGTGTATGTGTGCTAGGTTCCAATCGGCTCCTAAGGAATCACATCAAACAGCAGTGAAACGGATCCTTAGATATTTGCTAGGCAGACTAGATTTAGGGTTATGGTTTCCAATAGGCTCCTAAGGAATCACACTCACTAGTTTCATGGTTTTCAACTAAACAAAATTTCGTGGCATTATCCACAACTGAAGTAGAATACATAGCAGCTGGGAGCTGGTGTGCTAAAACTTTATACATGAAACAACAATTAAGGGACTTCAAAATTCAATACCAAATAATCCCCATAAAATGTGATAATACAAGCGTGATAAATATTTCAAAGAATCTGATATCACATTCAAGAACTAAACATATTGATATACATCATCATTTCTTAAGAGATAATGTAGACAAGAAAGAAATATTACTTGAATTTGTTAACACTTATGCTCAATTAGCTGATATATTTACCAAACCATTAGCTAAGGATCAATTTGTATTTATTCAACGAGAATTAGGCATGTTACATATAAGGGAAGTTAACTTAAAAAAAAAAATAGGAGTTCAGTTGGTCAGGGCAAACGACTACCAGTGAGCTAGCAGGCGACTGGCAGGCTACTATCTGTGTAAAAGACAATGGGCAGATGACTATCCAATTAGTGACGGACGACTATCCAATTAGTGATAGACGACTATCTCGCGGCGGGTGGTGTTCATTTCACTTAAAAACATGATTTTAAAACCCCATAAACGTTTGCCCATTCGTCTTCCCTTCTCTAAAACATCTTCTCTTCCTTTTCTTCAAAGTTCTTTCTCTCCCAACGGAAGTGGAGAGAGAGGAGAGGCCCTCGCAGGAGCGAGAGAGCGCGAGCGAGCGAGAGCGAGCGCGCTCGACCAGGGGAGATAATCGCGCGTCCGCGAGAAGCTTTTCTGTTCGCTGTTCTTATATCGGTGAGTGGGAAACGTGGGAGAAAGGGAGGCGCCCGCGGCGAGCGCCTTGGGGGGCGCGCGAGAGCCCGCGCGCGCGGCGTGCGCGCTGACGACGGTCGCACCCCTCGGGTTTAATGGTTTAGGTGATTAGTGGTTTATAAGGGTTTGTCAGTTTGTGGGCTTATAAGTTTTAGGATTTAGGTTGTTGGGTTTATGATTTATGGTTTAGGGTTTAAGGTTTTGGATTTAAGATTTTTGGTTTAGGGTTTAGGATTTAGGGATTTAGTTTAGTGTTTGGAGTGAGGCTTTAAGGTTTAGGGTTTAGTGTTTAAGGTTTTGAGTTTAGTGTTTAGGGTTTAGGTGTTTAGGTTTTAGGGTTTTTGTTTTTGGGTTTAGGGTTTACGGTTTAGGGTCTAGGGTTTAGGGTTTTAGGGTTTAAGGTTCTGTGTTTTGAGTTTTAGGGGTTAGGGTTTTAGGTTTTGGGTTTAGGGTTTAGTGTTTGGGGTTAGGGTTTCGAGTCTAGGGTTTGGGGTTAGAGTTTCGGGTTTAGGTTTTTTAGGGTCCAGGTTTTAGGGTTTATGGTTTAGGGTTTAGGGTCTAGGTTTAGGGTTTAGAGTTTTGGTTTAGGGTTTAGGGTTTAGGGTTTAGGCTTTAGGATTTAGGGTTTAAAGTTTAGTATTTAGGTGTTTTTGTTTTAGGGTTTAGGTTTTACGATTTGGGGTTTAGGGTTTAGGGCTTATGGTTTAGGGTTTAGGGTTTAACGCTTTCGGTTTTAGGGTTTAGGGTTTAGGTTTTTGGGTTTAGTTTTAGAATTTAGTGTTTGGGGTTTAGGGTTTAGGGTTCATGGTTTTGGGTTTAGGCATTTAGGTTTTATGGTTTATTTTTTAGGGTTTAAAGTTTAGGGCTTAGGGTTTTAAGGGTCTAGGGTTTAGTGTTAAGGGTATAGGGTTTAGGGTTTGGGGTTTAGGGTTTTTGTTTTAGGCTTTGGTGTTAGGGTCTAGTGTTTAGGGTTTTGGGTTTTGGGTTTTGGGTTTTGGGTTTTTGGGTTTAGGAGTTTTTGTTTTAGGGTTTAGGCTTTAGGCTTTAGGGTGTAGGGTTTTGGGTTTTGGGTTTTAGGGTTTAGGGTATAGGGTTTGGGTTTAGGGTTTAGTGTTTAAGGTTTTGGATTCAGGGTTTAGGGTTTAGGTGTTTAGGTTTTAAGATTTATGTGTTAGGGTTTAGGGTTTAGGGTTTAGGGATTAGGGTTTTGCGTTTAGGGTTTAGGGTTTTGGGTTTTGGGTTTTGGGTTTGGGATTTTGCATTTACGGTTTAGTGTTTAGTATTTAGGGCTTAGGGTTTAGGGTTTTGGGTTTTGGGTTTTGGGTTTAAGGTTTAGGGTTTAGGGCTTAGGGCTTAGGGTCTAAGGTTCATGTATTAGGGTTTAGGGTTTAGCGTTTAGGGTTTAGGGTTTAGGGTTTAGGGTTTAGGGTTTAGGGTTTAGGGTTTAGCGTTTAGGATTTTGGGTTTTGGGTTTGGGTTTAGCCTTTAGGGTTTAAGGTTTAAGGTTTAGGGTTTAGGTTTTAGGGTTTAGGTTTTTAGGTTTTAGGGTTTAGGTTTTTAGGTTTCAGGGTTTAGGTTTTAGGGTTTGGGTTAGGCCTTTAGGGTTTATGTTTTAAAGTTTAGTGTTTAGTATTTGGGGTTTAGGGTTTAGGGCTTA
This sequence comes from Malania oleifera, assembly GCF_029873635.1. NCBI lineage: Eukaryota > Viridiplantae > Streptophyta > Magnoliopsida > Santalales > Ximeniaceae > Malania > Malania oleifera. Next base: position 70,987,819 of record NC_080417.1, on the reverse strand, counting down.
GGGTTTTGGGTTAAGGGTTTAAGGTTTAGGGATTATCGTTATTGGGTTTAAGGATTCGGGTTTAGGGATTAGGGCTTTGGGATTCGGGTTTAGGGTTTAGGGTTTAGGGTTAGGGTTTGGGGTTAGGATTTAGGGCTTAGGGTTTAAGGGTTTTAGGGTCTAGGGTTTAGGGATTACGGTTTTGGGTTTGGGTTTAGGGTTTCAGGTAAGGATTTAGCGTTTACGGTTTAGTGTTTAAGGTTTAGGGTTTAGGGTTTAGGGTTGGTTTTAGGGTTTAGGGTTTAGGTGTTTAGGTTTCAAGGTTGATGGTTTTGGGTTTACGGTTTACGGTTTAGGGTTCTAGGCTTAGGGTTTTTGATTTAGGGTAGGGTTTAGGGTTTAGGGTTTTGGGTTTTAAGGTTTACGGTTTAGGGTTTAGGGTTAAGGGTAAAGGGATATAGGGTTTAGCGTTTAGGGTTAGGGTTTAGGGTTTTGGGTTTGGGTTTGGGGTTAGGGTTTAGGGTTTTTAGGGTTTATGGTTTAGGATTTTGGGATTATGATTTTGGGTTTTAGGTTTAGGGTCTGGATTTAGGGTTTAGTGTTTTGGGTTTAGGGTTTAGGGTTTAAGGTTTAGGGTATGAGATTTAAGGTTTAGAGTTAGGGTTTAGGTTTTAAGTGTTTAGGTTTTAGGGTTTAGGTTTTTTGGTTTAAGGTTTAGGGTTTAGGGTTAAGGGCTAAGGGTTTGGGATTTTGGCTTTAGGGTTTAGGGTTTAGGGTTTCGAATTTAGTGTTTGGTATTTAGCATTTAGGGTTTTGGGTTTGCTGTTTAAGGTTTACGATTTAAGGTTTTGGGCTTAGGGTTTAGGGTTTAGGGTTTGGGGTTTAGGGTTTAGGGCTATAGGGTTTGGGGTTTAGGATTTCGTGTTTAGTGTTTAGGGTTTGGGTTAGCGTTTTGGGTTAGGGTTTAGGGTTTAGGGTTTGGGCGTTTTTAGGGTCTAGGGTTTAGGATATAGGTTTTATGGTTTAGGGTTTAGGGTTTGGGGTTAGGATTTAGGATTTAGGGTTTAGTCTTTAGTGTTTAGGGTTTAGGGTTTATGGTTTAAGATTTTGGGTTTTTGATTTAGGGACTAGGGTTTAGGGTTTACAGTTAGGTGTTTAGGGTTTAGGGTTTACGGTTTTGGTTTTAATGTTTAGGGTTTAGTTTTTAAGGATTAGGGTTTGGGGTTTAGGGTTTAGTATTTATTGTTTAGGGTTTAAGGTTTAGGGTTTAGGGTTTAGGGTTTAAGGTCTTAGGGTTTAGGGTTTAGGGTTTAGGATTTTAGCATCTAGGGTTTAGGGTTTAGGGTTTGGAGTTTAGGGTTAGGGTTTAGGGTTTAGGGTTTAGGGTTTAAGATTTAGGATTTAGGGACTAGGGTTTAGGGTTTAGCGTTAAGGGTTTAGGGTATTGGATTTAAAGTTTAGGGATTACGGTTTAGGGTTTAGGGTTTTGGGTTTATGGTTTAGTGTTTTTGGTTTAGGGTTTCAGGTCTTAAGGTTTAGGGTTTAAGGTTTAGGTTTTTTAGCGTCTAGGGCTTAGGGCTTAGGGTTTAGGGTTAGGGTTTATGGTTTTGTGTTTAGGGTTTAGGGTTTAGGGTTTACGGTTTAGGTGTTTATGTTTTAGTGTTTAGGTTTTAGGGTTTAGGGTTGAAGGTTTAGTGTTTAGGGTTTAGGGTTTAAGGTTTTTAGGTTTAGGGTTTTGGGTTTTGGGTTTAGGGTTTATTGTTTAGCATTTAGGGTTTAGGGTTTAGGTGTTTTGGTTTTAGGGTTTTGGCTTTATGCTTTAGGCTTTACGGTCTACGGTTTAGGGTTTAGGGTTTAGTATTTTAGGGTTTAGGGTTTAGGGTTTAGGGTTAGGGTTTAGGGTTTAGTGTTTAGGATTTAGGGTTTTGGGTTTAGGGTTTAGGTATTTAGGTTTTAGGGTTTTGGTTTTTGGGTTTAGGGTTTAGGGTTTAGGGTTTAGGGTTTTGGATTTAGGGTTTAGTGTTTAGGGTGGTTTAGGGTTTAGGGTTTGACGTTTAGGTTTTTAGGTTTTTGGGTTTAGGGTTTAGTGTTTAGCAGTTATGGTTTTTGGTTTAGGGTTTAGGGTTTAGGTGTTTAGGGGTTGAGTTTAGTGTTTAGTATTTAGGGTTTAGGGTTTACGGTTAGGGTTTAGGGTTTAGGTGTTTTTGTTTTTGGGTTTAGGTTTTAGGGTTTAGGGTTTATGGTTTTGGGTTTTTTGGGTCTATGGTTTGTGGTTTATGGGTTAGGGTGTATGGTTTAGGGTTTTGGGTTTTGGGTTTAGGATTTGGGGTTAGGGGTTAGTGTTTAGGGTTTAGGGTTTAGGGTTTAGGGTTTTGGATTTAGGTGTTTTTGTCTTAGGGTTTAGCTTTTAGGCTGAAGGCTTTACGGTTTGGGGATTAGGGCTTAGGGTTTAGTGTTTAAGGTTTATGGTTTAGGGTTTAGGATTTATTGTTTAGGTGTTTAGGTTTTAGGGGTTACGTTTTAGGGTTTAGGGTATACGATATAGGGTTTACAGTTTCGGATTTAGGGTTTAGGGTTTAGGGTTTAGTGTTTAGTACTAAGGATTTAGGGTTTTGGGTTTTGGGTTTTGGGTTTGGGGTTTAAGGTTTATGGTTTAGGGCATAGGGCTTAGTGTTTAGGGTTTAAGGTTTGGGGTTTCGGGTAATAGTGTTTTGGGTTTGGGGTTATAAGGTTTTGGGTTTAGGGTTTCGGGTTTTGGGTTTAGTGTTTGGGGTTAGGGTTTGAGGTTAGGGTTTACGGTTTTAGCTTTTTAGGGCCCAGGGTTTAGGGTTTTGGGTTTTGGGTGTTTAGGTTTTAATATTTAGGTTTTAGGGTTTAGGGTTTAGGGTTTTTAGGGTCTAGGATTTAGGGTTTAGGGTATAGTGTTTTAGGGTTTAGGGTCTTCGATTTAGGGTTTAGCGTTTTGGGTTTAAGGTTTAAGGTTTAGGGTTTAGGGCATAGTGTTTAGGGTTTTAGGGTTTTAGGGTTTAAGGTGTAAGGTTTAGGGGTTTAGGTTATAGCATTTTTGGTTTTGGGTTTAAGGTTTAGGGTTTAGGATTTAGGGCATAGGGTTTAGGGTTTTAGGATTAAGGGTTTAGGGTTTAGGTTTTAGGGTGCAGGGTTTAGGGTTTAGGGTTTAGGGGTTTGGATTTAGGGTTTAGTGTTTAGGGCTTAATGTTTGGGGTTTAGGGTTTAGGGTTTATGGTTTAGGTGTTTAGGTTTTAGGGTTTAGGGTTTTTGGTTTTGGGTTTTGGGTTTAGGTGTTTAGGTTTTTGGGTTTTAGTTTTAGGGTTTAGTGTTCAGGGTTCAGGGTTTTTATGGTCGAGGGTGTAGGGGTTAGGGATTACGGTTTTAGGTTTGGGTTTTAGGGTTGAGAGTTTGGGTTTAGGGTTTAGTGTTTAGGGTTTAGGGTGTAGGGTTTAGGGTTTTAGGTTTTTGGGTTTGGGGTTTTGGGTTTACAGTTTAGGACATAGAGCTTGATGTTTAGGGGTTAGGGTTTGGGGTTTAGGGTTATAGGGTTTAGGTTTTAGGGTTTCAGGTTTTGGGTTTAGTGTTTGGGGTTAGGGTTTAAGGTTTAGGGTTTAGGGTTTTTAGGGTCCAGGGTTTATGGTTTTGGGTTTTGGGTGTTTAGGTTTTAATGTTTAGGTTTTAGGTTTTAGGGTTTAGGGTTTTTAGGGTCTAGGATTTAGGGTTTAAGGTTTAGTGTTTTAGGGTTTAGGGTTTTTCGTTTAGGGTTTAGGGTTTGTGGTTCAGGTTTGGGGTTTTGGGTTTAAGGTTTAGCGATTAGGGTTTGGGGCATAGTGTTTATGGTTTAGGGTTTAGGGCTTAAAGTTATTGGGTTTTGGGTTTAGGGTTTAAGGTTTAGGGTTTAGGATTTAGGGCATAGGGTTTAGGGTTTTGGGTTTAGGTTTTAAGGTTTAGGGTTTAGGGTTTAGGGTTTAGGGTTTAGGGTTTTGGATTTAGGGTTTTGTGTTTAGGGTTTGAGGTTTAGGTGTTTAGGTTTTAGGGTTTTGGGTTTTGGGCTTTGGGTTTAGGGTTTTGGGTTTAGGGTTTGGGTGTGTAGGTTTTAGGGTTTTAGTTTTAGGGTTTAGTGTTTAGGGTTCAGGGTTTTTATGGTCTAGGGTGTAGGGTTTAAGGTTTTGGGTTTTGGGTTTGCGGTTTAGGGTTTAAAATTTGGGTTCAGGGTTTAATGTTTAGGGTTTTGGGTGTAGGGTTTAGGGTTTTAGTGTTAACGTTTTTGGGTTTTCATTTTACGGTTTAGGGTTTAGGGTTTAGGGTTTAGGGTATTGGATTTAGGGTATAGGGTTTTTGGGTCTAGGGTTTGGGGTTTAGGGTTTAGCGTTTGGGGATTAGGGTGTTTAGGGTTAAGGGTTTACAGTTTTAGGGTTTAGGGTTTAGGGTTTAGGGTTTCGAGTTTAGGTGTTTAGGTTTTAAGGTTTAGGTTTTAGGGTTTAGGGTTTAAGGTTTAGGGATTTTAGGTGTTTAGGGTTTATTGGTTTAGGTTTTAGGGTTTAGGGTTTAGGGTTAGGGTTTATGTTTTAGGTGTTTACGTTTTTGGGTTTAGGTTTTTGGGTTTAGGTTTTTGTGTTTAGGGGTTGGGGATTAGGGTTTTGGATTTAGAGTTTACGGTTTAGGATTGAGGGTTTATGGTTTTGGGTTTCGGGTTTAGGTGTTTAGGTTTTAAGGTTTAGGTTTTAGGGTTTAGGGTTTAGGGTTTAGGGCTTTTAGGTGTTTAGGGTTTAGGGTTTAGTGTTTAGGGTTAGGGTTTAGGTTTTAGTTGTTTAGGTTTTATGGTTTAGGTTTTTAGGTTTAGGGGTTGGGTTCTAGGGTTAAGGGTTTAGGGTTTTGGATTTAGGGTTTAGGGTTTATGGTTTTGGGTTTAGTGTTTGGTTTTTAGCATTTAGGGTTTTGGGTTTACGGTTTAATGTTGACGGTTTAGGGTTTAGGGCTTAAGGTTTAGGGTTTAAGGTTTAGGATTTAGGGTTTAGGGTTTATAGTTTAGGATTTTGGCTTTAGGGTTTAGGGTTTATGGTTTAGTGTTTAGTGTTTAGTGTGTAGGTGCTTAGGTTTTAAGGTTTAGGTTTTAGGGTTTAGGGTTTAGTGTTTAGGGTTTTGGGTTTAGGGTTTAGGGTTAGGGTTTAGGGTTTTGTGTTTAGGATTTAGGGTTTAAGGTTTAGGGTTTAGGGTTTAGGTGTTTAGGTTTTCGGGTTTAGGTTTTTGGTTTTAGGGTTTAGGGTTTAGGGTTTTTTGTTTAGTTTTTAGGGTTTAAGGTTTTAGGTTTAGGGTTTTTAGGGTCTAAGGTTTAGGGTTTTGGGTTTAGGGTTTGAGGTTTAGGTGTTTAGGTTTTTGAGTTTAGGGTTTAGGGTTTAGTGTTTAGGATTTAGGGTTTAGGTTTTAGTGTTTTGGGTTTTGGGTTTTGGATTTACTGTTTAAGTGTTTAGGGTTAGAGTTTAGTGTTTGGTATTTAGGGTTTAAGGTTAGGGTTTAGGCTTTAGGTGTTTTGGTTTTAGGGTTTAGGATTTTTAGGGTCTTTCGTATGGGGTTTTAGGTTTAGGGTTTTGGGTTCAATATTTAGGGCTTAGGAATTAGGGTTAGGGTTTAGTGTTTAGGGTTTAGGGTTTTGGGTTTAGGTGTTTAGGTTTTAAGGTTTAGGTGTTTGGGTTTTAGGGTTTAGCTTTTAGGCTTTATGCTTTAGGGTATGGGGATTAGGGTTTAGGGTTTTGGTTTTAGTGTTTAGGGTTTAGGGTTTAGGTCCTGAGGTTAAGGCTTAGGGTTTAGTGTTTAGGGTTTAAGGTTTAGGGTTTAGCATTCATTGTTTAGGGTTTAGGGCTTGGGATTTAGGGTTTAGGATTTTGGGTTTAGGGTTTAGGGTTTTGTATTTAGTAATGAGGATTTAGGGTTTGGGGTTTAGGGTTTTGGGTTTGGCATACAAGGTTTAGGGTTTTGAGCATAAGGCTTAAGGTTTTTGTTGAGGGTTTAGGGTTTAGGGTTTAGGGTTATAGGGTTTAGGGTTTAGGGTTTAAGGTTTCGGGTTTAAGGTTTGGAGTTTGGGGTTAGGGCTTGAGGTTAGGGTTCAGGCTTTAGGGTTTAGGGTTTTTTGGGTCCAGGGTTTTTGGTTTTGGGTTTTGGGTGTTTAGGTTTTAATGTTTAGGTTTTAGGGTTTAGCATTTAGTGTTTTGTGTTTTTAGGGTCTAGGGTTTAAGGTTTAGGGTTTAGTGTTTATTGTTGAGCATTTAGGGTTTAGGGTTTAGGGTTTAAGGTTTAGGTGTTTAATTTTTAGGGTTTAGGGTTTATGGTTTAGGGTTTAGGGTTTAGGGCATAGGGTTTAGGGTTTATGGTATAGGGTTTAGGGTTTTGAATTTAGGGTTTAAGGCTTAGGGTTTAGGGCTTTAGAGTTTTGGGTTTTGGGTTTTGGGTTTAGGGTTTAGGGTTAGTGTTTAGGATTTAGTATTTAGGGTTTAGGGTTTAGGGTTTAGGGTTTAGGGTTTAGGGTTTTGAAGTTAGGGTTTAGGGCTTAGGGTTTAGGGTTTTGGGTTTTGGGTTTGAGTTTAGGATTTAGTATTTAGGGTTTAGGGTTTAGGTGTTTAGGTTTTAGGGTTTATTTTAGCGTTTAGGGTTTAGGGTTTAGGGTTTTTAGGGTCTATGGTTTGGGGTTTATGGTTTAGGGTTTATGTTTTGGGGTTTAGGGTTAGGTTTTAGGGTTTAGGGTTTAGTGTTTAGGTGTTTTTGTTTTAGGGTTTAGCTTTTAGGCTTTAGGCTTTAGGGTTTTGGGATTAGGGTTTAAGGTTTCTATTTTAGGGTTTGGGGTTTAGGGTTTAGGATTTTCGATTTAGGTGTTTAGGTTTTAGGGTTTACGTTTTAGAGTTTAGGGTACGGGGTTTTGGTTTTAGGGTTTGGGATTTAGGATTTACGGTTTAGGGTTTAGGGTTTAGGGTTTAAGGTTTAGTATTTATTATTGAGGATTTTGGGTTTAGGGTTTAAGGAGTGTTTGGGGTTTAAGGTTTAGGGTTTTGGGCTTAGGGTACGTGTTTACGGTTTAGGGTTTACGGTTATAAGGTTTAGTGTTTCAGGTTTAAGGTTTAGAGTTTGGGGTTATGGTTTGAGGTTAGAATTTAGGGTTTAGGGTGTAGGGTTTTTACGGTCGAGGGTTTAAGGTTTTGAGTGTTTAGGTTTTTAATGTTTGGGTTTTAGGGTTTTGGGTTTTGGGTTTAGGGTTTTTAGGGTCTTGGGTTTAGGGTTTAGGGTTTAGTGTTTTAGGGTTTAGGGTTTTAGTGTCTAGTGTTTAGGGTTTGGGGTTTGGGTTGAGGGTTTTGGGTTTAGGGTTTAAGGTTTTGGGTTTTGGGTTTAAGGTTTAGGGTTTAGGGTTTAGAGCATATTATTTAGGGTTTTAGGGTTTAGGGTGTAAGTTTTAAAGTTTAAGGTTTAGGGTTTAGGATTTAGGGTTATAGGGTTTTGGGTTTATCGTTTAAGGTTTCGGGTTTAGGGTTTAGGGTTTAGTGTTTAGGGTTTTGAGTTTAGGGTTTAGGGTTTTGGGTTTTGGGTTTTGGGTTTTGGTGTTTTGGTTTTAGGGTTTAGCTTTTAGGCTTTAGGCTTTAGGGTTTGGGGATTAGGTTTTTAGGTTTGGTTTTAGGGTTTAGGGTTTATGATTTATGGTTTAGGTGTTTAGGTTTTAGGGTTTAGGGTATGGGGTTTAGGGTTTAGGGTTTAGGGGTTGGGATTTAGCGTTTAGGGTTTAGAATTTAGTGTTTAGTATTGAGGATTTAGAGTTTAAGGTTTAGGGTTTTGGGTTTGAGGTTTAAGGTTTAGGGTTTTGGGCTTAGGGCTTAGTGTTTTGGGTTTAAGGTTTACGGTTTAGGGTTATAAGGTTTAGGGTTTAGGGTTTAGGGTTTAGGGTTTAAAGCTTGGGGTTAGGGTTTGAGGTTAGTGTTTAGGGTTTTGGGTTTTGGGTTTTTAGGGTCCAGGGTTTTGGGTTTAGGGTTTTTGGTGTTTAGGGTTTAATGTTTAGGTTTTAGGGTTTAGGGTTTTGGGTTTAGAGTTTTTAGGGTTTTGGGTTTTGGGTTTTGGTGTTTGGTGTTTAGGGTTTAGGGTTCGGCTTTTGGGTTTAGGGCTTAAGGTTTAGGGTTTAGGGTTTAGGGCATATTATTTAGAATTTTTGGGTTTAGTGTTTAAGGTTTAAAGTTTAGGGTTTGGGGTTTAGCATTTACGATTATAGGGTTTTGGGTTTGGGGTTTAAAGTTTGGGGTTTAGGGTTTAGGGCATAGGGTTTAGGGTTTTAGGGTTTAGGGTTTATGGTTTAGGGTTTAGGGTTTAGGATTTTGAGTTAGGTTTTAAGGTTTTTAGGGTCTAGGGTTTAGGGATTAGGGTTTTGGGTTTTGGGTTTTCGGTTTGGGGTTAAGATTTAGGGTTTAGGGTTTAGTGTTTAGGGTTTAGGGTTTAGGGTTTAGGGTTTAGGGCTTAGGGTTTTGGATTTAGGGTTTGGGGTTTAGGGTTTAAGGTTTAAGGATTTAGGGCTTAGGGTTTTGGGTTTTAAGGTTTACGATTTAGGGTTTGGGGTTAAGGGTGAAGGGATATAGGGTTTAGGGTTTAGGGTTTAGGGTTTGGGGTTAGGATTTAGTGTTTAAGGTTTTTAGTGTCTAGGGTTTAGGGTTTATGGTTTACGGTGTACGATTTACGATTTACAATTTAGGGTTTTGGGTTTAGTGTTAGGATAAACGATTTAGTGTTTTGGGTTTAGGGTTTACGGTTTAGGGTTTAGGGTTTAAGGTTTAGGGTTTACTGTTTAGGGTTTAGGGTTAGGGTTTAGGTCTTAGGTGTTTAGATTTTAAGGTTTAGATTTTTGGGTTTAGGGTTTAGGGTTTAGGGTTTGGGATTTTGGGTTTAGGGTTTTTTTTTTCGGGTTTAGTGTTTGGTATTTAGTGTTTAGGGTTTTGGGTTTATGGTTTAAGGTTTACGATTTAGGGTTTTGGGTTAGGGTTTTGGGTTTAAGGTTTAGGGTTTGGGGTTTAGGGTTACAGGTTTAGGGTTTAGGGCTAGGGTTAGCGTTTTGAGTTAGGGTTTTGGGTTTAGCGTTTAGGGTTTTTAGGGTCTAGGGTTTAGGATATAGGGTTTATGGTTTAGTGTTTAAGGTTTGGGTTTAGGGTTTATGGTTTAGCATTTAGTCTTTAGAGTTTATGGTTTAGGGTTTAGAGTTTAGGATTTAGGGTTTTGCATTTAGGGACTAGGGTTTAGGGTTTAGGGTTTAGGGTTTTGGATTTAAGGTTTAGGGTTTAGGGGTTTTGGTTTAGGGTTTACGTTTTAGGGTTTAGGGTTTAGGGTTTAGGCTTAGGGTTTTGGGTTTAGGGTTTAGGATTTAGGGTTTAGGGTTTAGGGTTTAGGTATATGGATTTTAGGGTTTAAGTTTTTGGGTTAGGGTTTAAGGTTTAAGGTTTAGGATTTAGGGTTTAGTGTTTAGTGTTTATGGTTTATGGTTTAGGGTTTATTTTTATTCATCTACACTTTTTTGGATCTATATAAATATTTTTATTCGTCTACACTTTTTTGGATCTATCTAAATATGTAGTGCCAATCCAACACAAGTCCTTATTGATTACTTATTTTTTGTATTGTATTCTTTATGGCAACATTTTTAGTGACAACGGTGTATCGAACAAATATAATTCGAATGTTTCATAAATACAACCTTTCTTATGCTTATGTACTTCAATTGTATTCTACGAATTACTAAAAATAGGTCAAAATATCGTCCTTTTCTTTTCTGCGAATAATTTTTTGAACAGTGTTTAGGTTTTAGGGTTTAGGGTTTACTGTTTAGTGTTTAGCATTTATGGTTTAGGGTTTAGGGTTTTGGGTTTTGGGTTTTGGATTTAGGTGTTTAGGGTTAGAGTTTAGTGTTTAGTATTTAGGGTTTAGGGTTTAGGGTTAAGGTGTTTCTGTCTTAGGGTTTAGGTTTTAGGGTTTAGGGTTTAGGGTTTAGGGTTTTTAGGGTTTATGGTTTAGGGTTTAGTGTTTAGGGTTTATGATTTGGGGTTTAGGGTTTAGGGTTTTGGATTTGGGATTAGGGTTTAGGGTTTAGGGTTTAGTGTTTGGGATTTAGGTGTTTAGGTCTTAGGGTTTAGCTTTGAGGCATTAGGCTTTAGGGTTTTCAGATTATGGTTTAGGGTTTTCATTTTAGGGTTTAGGGTTTAGGGTTTAGGGTATTAAGGTTTAGGGTTTATGGTTTAGGGTTTAGGGTTTAGGATTTTGGGCTTAGGTTTTAATGTTTTTAGGGTCTAGGGTTTGGGGATTAGGGTTTTGGGTTTTGGGGTTAGCGTTTGGGGTTAGGATTTAGGGTTTATGGTTTAGTGTTTAGGTTTTAGGGTTTAGGGTTTAGGTGTTTACGTTTTAAGGTTCAGGGTTTTGGGTTTAGGGTTTACGATTTAGGGTTTAGGGCTTAGGGTTTTCGATTTAGGGTTTAGGGTTTAGTGTTTAGGGTTTAAGGGTTTAGGGCTTAGGGTTTTGGGTTTTAAGGTTTACGATTTACGATTTACGGTTTTGGGTTTAGGGTTATAATTAAGGATTTAGTGTTTTGGGTTTTGGGTTTTGGGTTTAGGGTTTTGGGTTTTGGGGTTTGTGTTTAGGGTTTAGATGTTTAGGGTTAGAGTTTAGTGTTTGGTATTTAAGGTTTAGGGTTTAGGGTTTAGGTATTTTGGTTTTAGGGTTTAGGTTTTTGGGTTTAGGGTTTAGGGTTTAGGGTTTTTAGGGTCTATGGTTTAGGGTTCTTGGGTTTAGGGTTTAGGGTTTGGGGTTTAGGGTTTAGGGTTTAGGATTTGGGGTAAGGGTTTAGTGTTTAGGGTTTAGGGTTTAGGGTTTAGGGTTTAGGGTTTTGGGTTTAGGTTTTTAGGTTTTAGGGTTTAGCTTTTAGGCTTTAGGCTTTAGCGTTTGGGGATTAAGGTTTAGGGTTTTGGTTTTAGGGTTTAGGGGTTTAGGGTTTAGGGTTTTGGGTCTGGGGTTAGGGTTTTGGGTTTAGTGTTTAGGGTTTAGGGTTTAGGATTTATTGTTTAGGTGTTTAAGTTTTAGGGTTTATGTTTTAGGGTTTAACGTATAAGGTATAGGGTTTACGGTTTGGGATTTAGGGTTTAGGGTTTAGGGTTTAGTGTTTAGTACTGAGAATTTAGGCTTTAGGGTTTTGGGTTTTGATTTTATGGTTTACGGTTTGGGGCATAGGGCTTAGCGTTTAGGGTTTAGGGTTTAGGGTTTTTTGTTATAGGGTTTAGGGTTTAGGGTTTCGGGTTTTTCGTTTTGAGTTTGTTGTTAGGGTTTGAGTTTAGGGTTTAGGGTTTAGGGTTTAGGGTTTTTAGGGTCCAGGATTTAGGGTTTTGGGTTTTAGGTGTTTAGGTTTTAATGTTTAGGTTTTAGGGTTTAGGGTTTAGGGTGTAGGGTTTTTAGGGTCTAGGGTTTTGGGTTTTGGGTTTTGGGTTTAGTGTTTTATGGTTTAGGGTTTTTTTGTTTAAGGTTTAGGGTTTTGGGTTCGGGTGTAGGGTTTTCGATTTAGGGTTTAGGGTTTAGGGTTTAGGGCATAGTGTTTAGGGTTTTAAGGTTTGGGGTGTAGGGTTTTGGGTTTTGGGTTATAGGGTTTTGCGTTTAGGTTTTATGTTTAGGGTTTAGGATTCAGGGCATAGGGTTTAAGGTTTTAGGGTTTTGGGTTTTGGGTCTAGGTTTTAGGGTTTAGAGTTTAGGGGTTAGGGCTTAGGGTTTTGGATATAGAGTTTAGTGTTTAGGGTTTAGGGTTTAGGGTTTGAGGTTTAGGTGTTTAGGTTTTAGGGTTTAGGGTTTAGTGTATAGGGTTTAGGGCTTGGGGTTTAGGTTTTAAGTTTTTGAATTTTGCATTTTCGGTTTAGGGTTTAGGTGTTTAGGTTTTAGGGTTTTGTGTTTAGGGTTCAGGATTTTTATGATCTAGGGTTTAGGGTTTAGGGTTTTGGGTTTGTGGTTTAGGGTTTAGAGTTAGGGATTAGGGTTTAATGTTTAGGGTTTTGGGTTTAGGGTGTAAGGTTTAAGTGTTTAGGTTTTAGGGTTTTGATTTTACGGTTTAGAAATTAGGGTTTAAGGTTTAGGGTTAGGGTTTAGCGTATTGGATTTAGGGTTTTAGGGATTAAGGTTTCTTGGGTCTAGGGTTTGGGGTTTAGGGTTTAGGGTTTATGGTTTAGGGTTTGAGGTTTAGGGTTAAGGATTTAGGGCATAGAGTTTTTGGGTTTTGAGTTTTTGGGTTTAGGTTTTATGGTTTAGGGTTTAGGGTTTAGGGTTTAATGTTTAGGGTTTAGGGTTTAGGGTTTTTCGGTTTAGGTGTTTAGGTTTTAGGGTTTAGGGTTTAGGGTTTAGGGCTTAGGGTTTAGGTTTTAGGGTTTTGGGTTTTGCCTTTTCGGTTCAGGGTTTAGGTGTTTAGGTTTTAGGGTTTTGGTTTTAGGGTTTAGTGTTTAGGGTTCATGGTTTTTATGATCTAGGACTTAGGGTTTAGGGTTTAAGTGTTTAGGTTTTAGGGTTTTCGTTTTATAGTTTAGGATTTAGGGTTCAGGGTTTAGGGTTTAGAGTATTGGATTTAGGGTTGATGGTTTAGGATTTAGGGTTTTAGGGATTAGGGTTTCTCGGGTCTAGGGTTTGGAGTTTGTGGTGTAGGGATTAGGGTTTTGGATTTAGGGTTTAGGGTTTTAGGGTTTAGGGTTTCGAGTTTAGGTGTTTAAGTTTTAAGGTTTAGGTTTTAAGGTTTAGGGTTTAGGGTTCTAGGCTTTTGGGATCTAGGGTTTTGGGTTTACGGTTTAGTGTTTTTGGGTTTAGGGTTTTTGGGTTTACTGTTTAAGGTTTAGGGCTAGGGTTTAGGTGTTAGGTGTTTCGGTTTTTGGGTTTACGGGTTAGGGTTTAGGGTTAAAGGTTTAGGGTTTTGGATTTAGGGTTTAGGGTTTATGGTTTCGGGCTTAGTGTTTGGTAATTAGGGTTTAGGGTTTTGGGTTTACGATTTATGGTTTACGGTTTAGGTGTTTAGGTTTTTGGGTTTATGTGTTGGGGTTTAGGGTTAAGGGTTTTGGGTTTTGGGTTTAGTGTTTGGTATTTAGCGTGTAGGGTTTGGTGTTTACGGTTAAAGGTTTACGATTTTGGGTTTAGGGCTTAAGGGTTAGGGTTTAGGGTTTAGGGTTTAGGATTTAGGGTTTTCGGTTTAGGGTTTAGATGTTTAGGTTTTAGGGTTTTGGTTTTGGGGTTAAGTGTTTTGGGTTCAAGGTTTTTATGGTCTAGGGTTTAGGGTTTTGGGTTTGTGGTTTATGGGTTAGAGTTAGGGTTTAGGGTGTAGGGTTTAAGGTTTTGAGTTTAGGGTTTAAGTGTTTATGTTTTAGGGTTTTCATATTATGGTTTAGGATTTAGGGTTTAGGGTTTAGGATGTTGGATTTATGGTTTAGGGTGTAGGGTTTTGGGTTTTAGGGTTTAGGGTTTCTTGGGTCTAGCATTTGGGGTTTAGGATTTAGGGTTTAGGGATTAGGGTTTTGGACTTAGGGTTTAGGGTTTAGGTTTTTTGGGTTTAGGGTTTTGGGTTTTGGGTTTATGTATTTAGGTTTTAAGGTTTAGGTTTTAGGGTTTAGGGCTTTTAGGGTCTAGGGTTTAAGGTTTACGGTTTAGTGTTTTGGGGTTTAGGGTTTTAGGGTTTACTGTTTAGGGTTTTGGGTGAGGGTTTAGGTGTTAGGTGTTTGGGTTTTTGGGTTTAGGTTTTTGGGTTTACGGGTTAGGGTTTAGGGTTTTGGATTTAAGGTTTAGGGTTTATGGTTTCGGGTTTAGTGTTTGGTAATTAGCATTTAGGGTTTTAGGTTTACGATTTATGGTTTACGATTTAGGGTTTAGGGCTTAGGGTTTAGGGTTTACGGTTTAGGATTTAGGGTTTTCAGTTTAGGGTTTAGGTGTTTAGGTTTTAGGGTTTTGGTTTTAAGGTTTAGTGTTTAGGGTTCCGGGTTTTTATGGTCTAGGGTTTAGGGTTTAGAGTTTTGGGTTTGTGGTTTAGGGTTTAGAGTTAGGGCTTAGGATTTAGTGTTTAGGGTTTAAGGTGTAGGGTTCAGGGTTTAGGGTTTTGGGTTTAAGTGTTTAGGTTTTAGGGTTTTTGTTTTACGATTTAGGATTTAAGGTTTGGGGTATTTGATTTAGGGTTTAGGGTTTAAGGATTAGGGTTTTGGATTTAGGGTTTAGGGTTTAGGGATTTAGGGTTTAGGGTTTATGGTTTAGGATTTCGGGTTTAGGTGTTTAAGCTTTAAGGTTTCGGGTTTTGGGTTTAGGGTTACAAGGTTTGGGGTTTATGGTTTTGGGTTTCGGGTTTGGGGTTGGGGTTAGCATTTGGGGTTAGAGTTTATGGTTTCGTGTTAAGGGTTTAGGGTTTAGGGTTTAGAATTTAGGGTTTAGGTTTTTAGGTTTTAGTGTTTAGATTTTAGGGTTTAGGGCTTAGGATTTAGGGTTTAGGGTTTAAGCTTTTGGGTTTAGGGCTGACGGTTTAGGGTTTAGGGTTTAGGGTTAGGGTTTATGGTTTCGTGTTTAGGGTTTAGGGTTTAGGGTTTAAAATTTAGAGTTTAGGTTTTTAGGTTTTAGTGTTTAGGTTTTAGGGTTTAGGGCTTAGGGCTTAGGGTTTAGGGTTTAGGGTTTAAGCTTTTGGGTTTAGGGCTGACGATTTAGGGTTTAGGGTTTTAGGGTTTAGGGTTTGGGGTTTAGGGTTTATTGTTTAGCATTTAAGGTTTAGGGTTTCGGGTTTAGGGTGTAGGTGTTTAGGTGTTTAGGTTTTAGGGTTTAGGGTTTAAGGTTAGGGTTTAGGCTTTAGGCTTTTGGGTTTTCAGGGTCTAGGGTCTATGGTTTAGGCTTTAGGGTTTAGGGTTTAAGGTTTTTAGGGTTTAGGGTTTAGTGTTTTAGGGTTTTGGGTTTAGGTTTTAAGGTTAGGGTTTAGGGTTTAGTGTTTAGGATTTAGGATTTAGGGTTTTGGGTTTTGGGTTTAGGTACTTAGGTTTTAGAGTTTAGGTTTTTGGGTTTAGGGTTTAGGGTTTAGTTTTTAGGGTTTATGGTTTAAGGTTTTGGGTTTTTAGGGTTTTGGGTTTTGGGTTTAGGGTTTAGGGTTTTAGGGTTTAGGGTTTATGTTTTTGGGTTTAGGGCTTATTGTTCAGCATTTAGGGTTTAGGGTTTAACGTTTAGGGTTTAGTGTTTAGTATTTATGGTTTAGGGTTTAGGGTTTAGTGTTTTGGGTTTTGGGTTTTAGATTTAGGGTTTAGGTGTTTACGGTTAGAGTTTAGTGTTTTATATTTAGGGTTTGGGGTTTAAGGTTAGGGTTTAGGGTTTAGGTGTTTTGGTTTTAGGGTTTAGGGTTTAGGGTTTAGGGTTTAAGGTTTTTAGGGTCCGTGGTTTAGTGTTTAGGGTTTAGGGTTTAGGGTTCGGTGTTTAGGGGCTTAGGGTTTAGGGTTTTGGAATTGGGGTTAGGGTTTAGTTTTTAGGGTTTTGGGTTTTGGGTTTAGGGTTTAGGGTTTATTGTTTTGGGTTTAGGTGTTTAGGTTTTAGGGTTTAGCTTTTAGGCATTAGGCTTTAGGGTTTGGGGTTTAGAGTTTAGGGTTTGGGTTTTAGGGTTTAGGGTTTAGGGTTTTAGGGTTTAGGGTTTAGGGTTTAGGGTCTGCGGTTAGGGCATAGGGTTTAGTGTTTAGGGTTTAGGGTTTAGGGTTTTGGACTTATTGTTTAAGTGTTTTGATTTTAGGGTTTACGTTTTAGGGTTTAGGGTATAGGGTATAGGGTTTAGGGTTTGGGATTTAGGGTTTAGGGTTTAGGTTTAGCGTTTAGGGTCTAGTATTTAGTGTTGAGTATTTTGGGTTTAGGGTTTTGGCATTTGTGTTTGGCGTTCAAGGTTTTGAGTTTAGGGCATAAGGCTTAGAATCATTTTTGGAGTGAAAAACATCAAAAAGAGGATTTTCAAAATGCTGATAATTTTTCTATATCTGCATTGAGGTGTATTTTTATCTATCAAAAGCTCTTTATTTTAAAAAGTGTTCAACATAAATGTTGTAGTATTTTCTCTTAGTTTTCATTTGACACCAAGATTATCAAATTTGGAGTTATATAGAAAATGTTATGACTGAAAAACAGAAGGGTGCTCGAAGTTGACAGCAGCATGTGTGCAACCAATAGACTGCCTAAACAGGACAGGCGCCTGAGTGGACATGAAAGGCGACTGCCTTAGTTCTGGCAGGGCGACTACTAGGCTACTGCCACTGCTGTTCCTTTAAATAATTTCATGACAGACGACTGGAGGATTGGGCAGGCGACTGCCACACGGCTGTTTTGATTTTTCTCATAACAGTCAAATTTTTAAATGGGGTTGTTTGTGGCTCGAAATTTATGGAAACTTGGGGGATATTTTAACACACTTGGGGACCAAGTTACTTACCTTTTAAATTCTACAAATAAACCTCAAAGATCATTGAATCAACACACCAAGAATTAAAATTCAGCAACTCTCTCAAATTGCTCTCAAACTCTTAAGGCTCTCTCTTGCTCTCAACTTGCACGAAGCCTACTGAGTTCTTGTTGATTTTACTCACCAATATTGTGCTACAAATTATCAAATCTTTCATTCATTAAAAGAATTAAGTTGGTGATATACTTCCTTGAGCTTCAATTTGAATATTCATATTGTTATTTACTTTGAAGTATATAGTTTTGAATTGTTGTACTAATCAGCTCTTTTAGGAGCAAATTCTTTGTACACAAATATTTGATTTGTATCTTGTAGATTGACGATTCCAAGGGTTGGTTGGATCGTTGGCTAAGCAAGGGGATATTGCTTAGAGAGGAGGGCTCTAGCCTATGTAAGGAGTGACCGGACGAGGGGATATCGTTTGGAGAAGGCAGGCTCTAGCCTTAACAAAGGAGTGTTGTAAAGGTTTATTCCACCCATCAACGGAACAAGTTTAGTGAATCCTTTGGTGGTTTTGCCAAAGGCGAGGACATAGGTTGAATATAAGCCGAACCTTGTAAAAATCTCTGTCTCACTCTCTCTTTCTCTTACTTTTTATTTTCAAGCATATTCAAATTACATGGATGGTTTATTTGATAATCATATATACTACGTAATATAGAAATCAAGTAAACTTAAAGTTTAATTTTGATTGCGAAAATCGAAAGGGAGTACATTGGTTATACCATACCTTGCGGAAACCATACGGGAGTACGTTACTTGGTTAACAGGCCAAGGATAAATTAATTGAGAGTTTAGTTGAGTTCTGAATATTGAGAAGAGTGTGAATGTGTTGTTGAAAAACATATTGAAGAAGCAAATCTATATCAATAAAGTATAAATTATAATTCAACAATAGGGCTTACAATTTCAAATCCAGGGCTGACAACAAAAGATATATTTTGATTGAATGGTATAAAGCTTGAGATTGATTGGATAGTGTTATATTCCAAAAGTTCTAAATCTTGAATTTTACATCAATCTTATTGTGCTTAAGTGAATTTATATTTGGCAATCAAATTGAGTGTATGGGTTTGGAAATTGTGATTAATTGTTTGATTGTTTCTACTTTCAAAGTGTGGTTGAAGATTGAATGTTTGATTGTGTTTAATTGGGGTTTAGGGTTTAGGGTTTTATGTTTTAGTGTTTAGGATTTAGGGTTTAGGATTTAGAGTTTTATGGTTTTCGGTTTAGGTTTTAGGGTTTAGGGTTTAGTGTTTAGCATTTAGGGTTTAGGGTTTAGAGTTTAGGGTTTAACGTTTAGGGTTTACTGTTTAGTGTTTAGGTTCTAGGGTTTAGGGCTTAGGGTTTAGGGTTTAGGTTTTAGGGTTTAGCGTTTATACTTTAGGGTTTAGGGTTTATGGTTTAAGGTTAGGGTTTTGGGTTTAGGGTTTAGGATTTTATTTTTTAGGGTTTTGAGTTTAGGATTTTGGATTTAGGATTTTATGTTTTAGGGTTTAGGGTTTAGGGTTTCGAGTTTAAGGTTTAGGGTTTAGGGTTTAGGGCTAGGCTTTAAGGGTTAAGGTTTAGGATTCGTCAAGCTTTAAAGATTATAGGAAAATGAAGAGGGCATAACTCCTTTGTTTGAACTCCGATTTGGACAATTTTTTTTATTTATTTTGGGGTAGGAGAAAATTTTTGAAGCAATGGTACAATTGGTTTCTTGTTTTATAGTCTGTTCGGGGATATCATTCAAGGTTTAGTTTTTTGGGTTTTGGGTTTAGGGTTTAAGGTTTAATTTTTATGGTTTAATGGTTTAGTGTTTAGGGTTCATGGTATAGGGTCTAGTATTTAGGTTTTAGGGTTTAAGGTTTAGCGTTTAGAGTTTAGGGTTTAAGGTTTGGGGTCTAGGGTTTAGGGTTTAGGGTTTAGGTTTTAGGGTTTAGGGTTTAGGGTTTAGGGTTAGGGTTTAGGGTTTAGGGTTTAGGGTTTAGGATTTAGGATTTAGGGTTTAGGGTTTAGGGATTTATGTTTTCGTATTTATGGTATAGCGATTAGGGTTTAGTGTTTTAAGGTTTTGGGTTTAGGTTTTAGGATTTAGGGTTCAGAGTTAGGGTTTTGGGTTTTGGGTTTTGGGTTTTATGTTTTAGTGTTTAGGGTTTAGGGTTTAGAGTTTTAGGATTTTGGGTTTAGATTTTAGAGTTTAGGGTTTAGGCTTTAACATTTAGGGTTTAGGATTTAGGGTTTAGGTTTTAGCGTTTAGGGTTTATAGTTTAGGGTTTAGGATTAGGGTTTAGAGTTTAAGGTTTTAGGGTTTAGGGTTTAGGGTTTAGGGTTTAGGGTTTTGGGTTTATGGTTTAGGGGTTTAGGATTTTACGGTTTAGGGTTTAGGGTTTAGGGTTAGGGTTTAGGGTTTAGGGTTTAAGGTTTTATGTTTTAGTGTTTAGGGTAAGGTTTAGAGTTTTGGGGTTTTGGGTTTAGGTTTTAGGGTTTAGTTTTTAGGGTTTAGGGTTTAGGGTTTTTGGTTTAGTTTTTAGGGTTTAGGGTTTAAGGTTTAGGTTTTAGGGTTTACGGTTTAGACTTTAGGATTTAGGGTTTAGGGTTTAGGGTTTAGGGTTAGGGTTTAGGGTTTTTGGTTTAGGGTTTAGGGTTTAGGGTTTAGGGTTTAGGGTTTTATGTTTTGGGTTTATGGTTTAGGTTTTAGGGTTTTTGATTTCTGGTTTAAGGTTTAGGGTTACGGGTTTAGTGTTTAAGGTTTAGGGTTTAAGGTTTGCGGTTTACAATTTAGGGTTTAGGGTCCGTCAAACTTTAAAGATTATTGGAAAATGAAAAGGGTATAACTTCTTCGTTTGAACTCCGATTTGGACGATATTTTTTTTTTTTTTTTTGGGTAGGAGAAAATTTCTGAAAGGACTGGTAAAATTGGTTTCCAATTTTGGAGTCAGTTCGAGGTTATGGTTCAAGGTTTAGTTTTTTGGATTTTAGGTTTACGGTTTATGGTTTATGGTTAACAGTTTAGGGTTTACGATTTTTGTGTTTAGTGTTTAGGGTTCAAGGTATAGGGTCTAGAATTTAGGGTTTAGGGTTTAAGGTTTAGGGTTTAGAGTTTAGCGTTTATGGTTCAAGGTCTAGCTTTTAGGGTTTAGGGTTTATTGTTTAGTGTTTAGGGTCTAGGGTTTAGGGTTTTTGGTTTATTTTTTAGGGTTAAGGGTTTAGGGTTTAGGTTTTAGGGTTTACGATTTAGACTTTAGGGTTTAGGGTTTAGGGTTTAGGGTTTAAGGTTAGGGTTTAGGGTTTTTGGTTTAGGATTTTAGGATTAGGGTTTAGGGTTTAAGGCTTAGGGTTTAGGGTTTAGGGTTTTTTGTTTTAGGGTTTATGGTTTATGTTTTAGGGTTTAGGGTTTTTGATTTCTAGTTTAGGGTTTTGGGTTTTGGGTTTAAGGTTTAGGGTTTAGAGTTTACGGTTTAGGTTTTAGGGTTTGTGGTTTACAGTTTAGGGTTTAGAGTTCGTCAAACTTTTAAGATTATAGGAAAATGAAAAGGGTATAATTTCTTCGTTTGAACTCCATTTTGGACGATTTTTTATTTATTTATTTTGGGTTTGGAGAAAATTTCTGAAAGCGATGGGGCGATTGGTTTTCGATTTTGGAGTCGGTTCGGGGCTATGGTTCAAGGTTTAGTTTTTTGGGTTTTAGGTTTACGGTTTAGAGTTTATGATTTTCATGTTTAGTGTTTAGGGTTCAGGGTATAGGTTCTAGAATTTAAGGTTTAGGATTTAGAATTTAGGGTTTAAGGTTTAGGGTCTAGGTTTTTGGGTTTAGGGTTTATTGTTTGGTGTTTAGGGTCTACGGTTTAGGGTTTGGGGTTTAGGGTTTAGGGTTTAGGGGTAAGGTTTTGTTGACCTTATAGGTCACGTCTGGTTTTGATAATAACAAATACTCGTTATATCTAATGGGTGTTTAAGGTTATATGCAGGAACTCTAATTGCAGATCATAATGATTGCACAAAGAGAGATTGAAGTTGAAGACCCAATGTATATATGTTGTATTGTATTTCATATTTATTCAAAGGGTCTCTAATAGTAAATAGGTTCTAAACTCAAAATGAAAATGATTTTAGAAAGACCTTATGGATTACGATCGACCAACACCGGATTTTTTTGTTGTCTTCAAAAGGACCTAGAAATGACTCATGGACACTCACTCATACATACATATGATTGGTCATTTGATTAGGGTGATGGAATGCTTGAAATAGGATAGAAACGCATAAAATATGCACCTTCGGTCGACTAACCTGTGCAGTTCATTTTGCCCCCAAACGACCGAACACAGTCTGGGTCAACCAGTTGACCACTGTCCAGTCGACCGAGCTTCAGAAGCTCATTTGGCCCCGGTCGACTGAACCTCCCTGAAGTCAATAGTTTGACTTATTGGTTGACTGAGAGAATTTTGTATTGCGCCAACCTAGTCGACCGAGTTCCCACGTGTGGGAATCCAACGGCCTGGTCAACTGACTAGTTTAGTTCATTCTTACCCTGGTCGACCGAACTTCGCTAATTTGGAAAAATTTCCCCAGACAAACTTGTCTGGTCAACCAAACCTGAAGTTCAATTTTGGCCTTGTCGATCGAGCCATAAGAACTTCGGTCGACCGAACCCGTCCTGGTCGACCGGTGCTCTCAGGTTGCCCTGCATTTTTACCATGGTTAACTATTTTTTAGAAGGGTTAAAATAACTAAATGTCATTAAAACTTTTCTAATTATCCCAACCTTGTCCCTAATGGTTATAATTTTAAGGGAGACTATATATACCCCTTCATTTCAGATAATTAGGAAGAAGATTAGCCATTCTAATTAAGAAATTCTCTCTCAAGCTCTAAACTTCTACTACTCATTTTTACAGTCAACTTTCACTCATACTTACCTTCCACTATCGTCTAAAATCTTTGTAAGTTGATTGAGTGATTGTTTTGGAAATGTTTGCTCTCCTTGTCTTAATTGATTGATTCCATATTCTTGAGAGCAAAACCTTGAGTATTCTTAGAAGACTTTATTAATAAGTCTTTCCAAAGAAGACCTCATTCGATCTTCTGAGATTGTATATTCATTGCAACATCTTGAGAAGCTCGTATTTTATTTTGGTTGCAAAATTTTTTCAAAATCATTTACAAATATCTATTGTGTCTTATCTTAAACACTAAACCTGAAACCCTAAACCCTAAACGCTAAAACCTAAACCCTAAACCCTAAAACCTAAAACATAAAACTCTAAACCCTAAACCCTAAACTTTAAACCCTAAACCCTGACCCAAAACCCTGAACCCTAAACCCGAAACCAAAAACCCTAAACCCTAAACACGGAATCGTAAACCCTAAATCTGAAACCCTAAACTCTAAACCCTAAACCCTAAAACCCTAAGACCTAAACTCTAAACCCTAAACCCTAAATACTAAACCCAAAACCCTTTACACTAAACAAAAAACCCTAAACTGTAGACACTAAACCTTAAACCCTAAATTCTAAACCCTATACCTTAAATCCGAAACTGTAAATGTTGAACCCTATACCGTGAACCCTAAACACTAAACTCTAGAATCATAAACCTTAAACCTTAAACCCTAAACCTAAATTGTTAAAAACTAAACCTTAAACCATAACCCCAAACCGACTCGAAAACTGGAAGCTAACAATACCATCGTTCCAGAAATTTTCTGCTACCCAAAAATAAAACAAAAATCATCCAAATCAGAGTTCGGATGAAGAAGTTGTGCCATCTTCGTTTTCCTGTAATATTTAACATTTGACAGACCCTAAACCCTAAACCCCAAACCCAAAACCCAAAACTCTAAATCCTAAACCGTAAACTGTAAAAACTAAACCCAAAGCGCTAAAACTTAAACCCTAAACCCTAAACCCTAAACCCTTAAATTCCTATAACCTAAACCATAAACCCTAAACCCTAAACTCTAAACCCTAAAACCCTAAACCCAAAATCCTAAACCCTAACCCTAAACCCTAAACCCTAAACCCAAAACACTAAACCCTAAACCCTAAACCATAAACCCTAAACCCTAAAACGTAAAACCATAAACCCTAAACCCTAAACACTAAACCTAAACTTTAAACCCGAAACCCTAAACACTAAACTCTAAACCCTAAATCAAAAAACCTAAACCATAAAACATGAAACCCTAAGCCCTAAACCTTAAACCCTAAACCTAAAACCCTAAATCCTAAACCCAAAAAAATGGAAATCTAAACCCTAAACCCAAGACCTTAGACCCTAAAACCTAAAACATAAAATCGTAGACCCTAAACCCTTAACTCTAAACACTAACCTAAACCCTAAACCCTAAACTCTAAACCCTAAACCCTAACCCCCAAACCCTAGACCCTAAACACTAAACAATAAACTCTATACCCTAAACCCTAGGCCCTAAACCTTAAACCCTAAACTCTAAGCCCTAAACCTTAAACCGTAAAACCTAAATGCTAGACCCTATACAGTGAACCCTAAACACTAAACCCTAACACCGTAAACCCTAAACCGTAAACCATAAACCTTAAACCCTAAACCCTAAACCCTAAACCCTAAACCCTAAACCCAAAACCCTAAAACAAAAATACAAAACCCAAAAACTCTAAACCTAAACCCTAAACCATAAACCAAAACACAAAACCTTAAAACTCTAAACCATAAACCCTAAACCCTAAACACTAAAACATAAAATCGTAAACCCTAAACCCTAAATCCAAAACCCTAAATCCTAAACCCTAAACCCTAAACCCTAACCCTGAACCCTAAACCCTAACCCTGAACCCTAAACCCCAAATCCTAAAGCCTGAAACCTAAAACCTACACCCTAAACCCTAGACCCTAAACACTAAACAGTAAACCCTATACCCTAAACCCTAGGCGCTAAACCATAAACCCAAAACTCTAAACCCTAAACCTTAAACCGTAAAACCCAAATGCTAGACCCTATACCGTGAACCCTAAACACTAAACCCTAACACTGTTAACCCTAAATCGTAAAACTTAAACCTTAAACTCTAAACCCTAAACCCTAAACCCTAAACCCTAAACCCTAAACCCTAAACCATAAACCCTAAACCTTAAACCCTAAACCCTAAACCCTAAACCTTAAAACACAAAACCTTAAACCCTAAACCGTAAAACATAAAACCTTAAACCCTAAACCCTAAACTCTGAACCCTAAACCCAAAAACCTAAACCCTAAACACTAAACCCAAAACCCTAAACCCTAAACCCTAAACCCTAAACTCAGGACCCTAAAAAATAAATAATAAACCCAAAACCCTAAATGCTAAACTGTAACACCTAAACCCTTGCCTACACCCAAAACCCTAAAACTCTAAAGCCTAAACCCTAAACGCAAAACACGAAAACATAAAACACTAAACCCTAAACCTGAAGCCCAAAAACGTAACCCCAAACCCTAAAAACTTAAACACAAAACCCTAAAACTCTAAGCCCTAAACCCCAAACTCTAAACACTAAAACATAAAACCGTAAACCATAAACCCTAAATCCTAAACACTAAACCCTAAACCTTAAACCCTAAACAGTAAACCGTAAAACCTAAACCTCAAACTCTAAGCGCTAAACCCTAAACCCTAAACCATAAACCCGAAAACCCTAAATTCCTAAGCCCAAAACCCAAAACCCTAAACCATAAACCCAAAACCCTGAACACCCTAAACGTATAACCTAACCCAAAACCCTAAATCCTAAACCCAAAATACTAAACCCTAAACCCTAAATCCTAAAACATAAAACAGAAAAACCTAAACACCAAAACCCAAAACCTAAAACCCAAAATCCTAAACCCTAAACCCTAAATGCTAAACACTAAACCCTAAACCCTAAATCCTAAACCCTAAATTTAAAACCCTAAACCCTAAGCTTTAAACCCTAAATCCTAAACCATAAAACAAAAACACCTAAACACCAAACCCTAAACCCTAAACCCTAAACCCTAAATCCTAAACCCAAAATCGTAAACCCTAAACACTAAACCCTAAACCCAAACTCTAACCCCAAAACCCAAGATCCTAAACCCTAGACCCTAAAAACCCTACATCCAAAACCCTAACGCAAAATCCTAACCCTAAACCCTAAACCCTAATCCCGAAACCCTAAACTCTAAACCCTAAACCCTAAACCCTAAACCCAAAACCCTAAAACCCAAAGCCCAAAACCTTAAACCCCAAAACCCTAAACCCTAGATCGTGAACCCTAAATCCAAAACCCTAAGCCCTAAACCCTAAACCCTAAACCCTAAACCCAAAAACCTAAACCATAAAACCTAAACACCTAAACCCTAAACCATAAACCCTAAACCTTAAACACTAAACCCTAAACCTTAAACCATAACCCTAAACCCTAAACCCTAAACCCTAAACCCTAACCCGTAACTCGTCAACCCTAAACCCTAAATCCAAAACCCTAAAACCTAAACCCTAAACCGTAAACCGTAAACCTTAAAACCTAAACCCCAAAACCCAAAACCCAAAACCCAAAACCCAAAACCCTAAACCATAAGCCCTAAACCCTAAACCTTAAACGCTAAACCCAAAACCCTAAGCCCTAAATACTAAACCGTAAATCCAAAACCCTAAACCCTAACCCTACACCGTAAAGCCTAAAGTGCAAAACCTAAACCCTAAAACCTAAACACCTAAACGCAAAACCCTAAACCGAAAACAATAAACCCTAAACCCTAAACCCTAAACCCTAAACCCTAAACCCTAAACCCTAAACCCTAAACCCTAAAACCTAAACACTAAACCCTCAACCCTAACTCTAACCCTAGAACCTAAACCCTAAACCATAAACCCTAAACCCTAGACCCTAAAAATCCTAAGCCCAAAATCCCAACCCTAAACCCTAACCCCAAACCCTAAACCCTAAACATGAAAACCTAAACCCTAAAGCCCTAAAAAATAAACCCTAAACCCTAAACCATAAAACCCAAAACCCAAAACCTTAAACCCTAAAACCATAAACCCTAAACCCTGAACCCTAAATCCAAAACCCTATGCCCCAAACTCTAAAACCTAAACCGTAAACCCTAAACCTAAAAAGCTAAACCCTTAAAACCTAAACACCTAAACCCTAAACCCTAAATCCTAAACCTTCAACACTAAAGCCCAAACCTTAAACCCTAACCCCAAAACCTAAACCCTAAACCCTAAAACACTAAACCCTAACCCCTAAACCCTAAACCCTAAATCCAAGACCCTAAGCCATAAACCTTAAACCCTAAAACCTAAACACCTAAACCCAAAACCCTAAACCCGAAGCCCTAAACCCTAAACCCTAAACCATAAACCATAAACCCTAAACCCTAAACCAAAATCCCTAAACCTTAAGCCCTAAATACTAAACACTAAACCATAAACACTAAACCCTCAACCCTAAACGCTAAACCCTAAGCCCTAAGCCCTAAACCGTAAAACTTAAACACTAAACCCAAAACCCTACACCCTACACCCTACACCCTAAACCCTAAAACATCAACCGTAAACTCTAAACCCTAAACCTAAAGCACTAAACCCACAATCCCAAACCCTAAACCTAAAACCCTGAATTCCTAAACCCTAAACTCGAAACCCTAAACCCTGGAAACCCTAAACCATGGAAACACTAAGCCTAAAACCCAAAACCCAAACCGTAAACCCTAAATCATAAACCCGAAACCCAAAACCCAAAACCCTAATCCTTAAACCCTAAATGAATAACACTAAACCCTAAACCCTAAACCGTAAAGCCTAAAACGTAAAAAAAAATTCCCTAAACCCAAAACGCTCAACCCTAAATCCTAAACCCTAAATCTTAAACACTAAACCCTAAACCCTAACCCTAAACCCTAAACCCTAAAACCTAAAACCTAAAACCCTAAACCCTAAAACACTAAACCTTAAACCCTAAAACTCTAAACCCCAAACCCAAAACCCTAAATCCAAAACCCTAAACCCTAAACCCTACACCCTAAAGCCTAAAGTTTAAAACCTAAACACTAAACCAAAACACTTAAACCCAAAACCCAAAACCCAAAACCCAAAGCCCTAAACCCAAAACCCTAAGCCCTAAACACTAGACCATAACCCCAAAACCCTAAACACCAAACCCTAAACACTAAACCCTAAACACTAAAACCTAGACCTAAAAAATCCAAAACCCAAAACCTTAAACCCTAAAAACAAAACTCTAAAACCCAAACGCTTACTCCCAACACCATAAACCCTAAACCCTAAACCCTAAACACTAAACCGTAAATCCTAACCCTATACCCTATACCCTAAACCCAAAACCCTAAACCCTAAACCCCTAAGCCCTAAACCCTAAACCATAAACCCTAAATCCAAAACTCTAAACCCTAAGCACTAAACCCTAAACCCTAAACCGTAAAACCAAAACACGTAAACAGTAAACCCTAAACCCTAAACCCTAAACACTAAACCTTAAACCACAACTTTAACCCCTAAACCCTAGATCCTAAACCCTAAACCCTAGACCCTAAAAACCCTAAACCGAAAACCCTAACCCTAAAACCTAAGCACAAAACCCGAAACCCGAAACCCTAAACCCTAAAACCCTAAACCCTAACCCCTAAACCCTAAAATCAAAAACCCTAAACCTTAAATCCCAAAACCCTAAACCCTAAACCCCAAACCCTAAATCCAAAACCCTAAACCCTAAACCCTAAACCCTAAACCATAAACCGTAAACCCAAAACACAGAAACCTAAACCCTAAAACCTAAATACCAAAACCCCAAACCCTAAACCCTAAACCCTAAACCATAAACCGTAAACCTAAAACACAAAAACCTAACCCTAAAACCTAAATACCGAAACCCCAAACACTAAACCCTAAACGTTAACCACTAAACCCAAAACCTTAAACCCTTACCCCAAACCTTAAACCCTAAACCCTAAACCCTAAAACCCTAAACCCCAAACCCTAAATCCAAAAGTCTCAACGCTAAACCCTAAACCGTAAACAATAAACCCTAAAACCTAAACACCTAAACCCAAAACCCAAAACCCAAAACCCTAAACGCTAAACCCTAAACCCCAGGCCCTAAATACTACACCCTAACCCCAAACCCTAAACCCAAAACCCAAAAAACCAAACCAACCCTAAACCTAAAACACAAAACACTAGACCCTAAAAACCCAAAACCCAAAACCCTAAACCCTAATCCCTAAACCCCTAAGCCCTAAATCCTAAACCCTAAACCCTAAACCCTGAATCCAAAACCCTAAACCCCTAAACCCTAAACACTAAACCTTAAACCCCAACTCTAACTCCTACCCCTAGATCCTAAATCCTAAACACAAAACCCTAAACCCTAGAATCTAAAATCCCTAAACCCAAAACCCTAACCCTAAACACCAACGCCAAACCCAAAACCCTAAACCCAAAACACTAAACCATAGACCCCAAAACCCTAAACCCTAAACCCTAACCCTCAACATTAAAACCCAAAACTCTCAACTTAAAACCCTAAAACCTAAACCCGGAACCCTAAATCCAAAACCCTAAGCCCTAAACCCTAAACCTCAAACCATAAACCGAAAACCCAAAAACCCAAAAACCTAAACCCTAAAACCTAAACACCTAAACCCTAAACCCTAAACCCTAAAACCTAACCCCTAAACCCTAAACCCTAAATCCAAAACCCTAAACCCTAAACCCTAAATCGTAAATCGTAAACCCTAAAATCTAACCACCCAAACGCCAAACCCTAAACCCTAAACCCAAAACACTAAACCCAAAATCCTAACCCTATACCCAAAACCCTAAACCATAAACCCTAAACTATAAACCCTAAACCCTAAAAGCTAAACCCTAGACCCTAAAAACCCTAAACCCTAAACCCTAAACCCTACCCACAAACACAAACCCTAGACCCTAGACCCTAAACCCTAAACCCTATAACCCTAAATCATAAACCCTTTACCCTAAACCCTAAACCCTAAACCGTAAACGTTAAAACCCAAAACCCAAATCCCAAAACACTAAAACCCTAAACCCTAAACCCTAAATCCAAAACCCTAAGCCCTAAATCCTAAACTGTAAACCGTAAACCCAAAAATCTCAACCTTAAAACCTTAACACCTAGACCCTAAACCCTAAAGTCTAGACCCTAAGCCCTAAACACTAAACCATAAATCCTAAAACCAAACCCCAAAACCCTAAACCCTAATCCCTAAACCCTAGACCCTAAAAACCCTAAACCCAAAGACCTAAATCCTAACCCCAAACCCTAACACCAAACCCTAAACCCAAATCCCTAAGCCCTAAACCCTAAACACGAATCCTTGAACCCTATAACACTAATCCCTAAACCTTAAACCCTAAACCTTAAACCCTTAACCCAAAACCCTAAACCCTAAACCCTAAATACTAAACACTAAACTTCAAACCCTAAACCCTAAACGCTAAATCAAACCCTAAATCGAAAAACCTAAACCCTAAAACCTAAACACCTAAACCCTAAACCCTAAAACCTAAACATCTAAACCCTAAAACCCAAAACCCTAAACCCTAAACCCTAAACCCTAAAACCCAAACCCTAAAACCTCCTAAACCCTAAACCCTAAACCCTAAATGCTAAATCCTAAACACTAAACCCTAAACCCTAAACCCTAACCCTAAACCCCAAACCCTAAACCCTAAACCCTAAACCCTAAACTCTAGACACTAAAAACCCTAAATCCTAAACCGTAACACCAAACCCTAATCCCAAACCGTAACCCGAAACCCTAAACCCTAAACCCGAAATCCAAAACCCTAACTTATAACCCAAAACCTAAATCCCAAAACCTTAAGCCCTAAACCCTAAACCCCCAAAACCTTAAGCCCTAAACCCTAAACCCCCAAAACCCTAAACCCTAAACCCCAAATCTTAAAACCCAAAACCCTAAACCCTAAACCCTAAATCCAAAACCCTAAACCTTAAACCCAAAACCCTAAACCTTAAAACCAAAACCCTAAAACCGTAACACCTAAACCCTCAACACTAAAGACTAAACCCAAAACCATAAACCCAAACCACAAACCCAAAACCTGAAACACGAAACCCTAAACCCTAAACCTTATAACCCAAAACCCAAAACCCTAAACCCTAAACCCTAAACCCAAAAACCCTAAATCCTAAACCCTAAGCCTTAAGCCTTAAACCCCAAACCATAAAGCCAAAACCCAACACCCAAAACCCAAAACCCTAAGCCCCAAATACTAAACACTAACCCACAACCCTAAACCCTAAACCCTAAACGCTAAACCCTAAGCCCTAAACCCTAAAGCTTCAACCCTAAACCCAAAACCAAAAGCCCTAAACCCTATACCCTAAAACCTAAACCCTAAAACCTAAACACCTAGACCCTAAATCCCAAACCCTAAACCCTAAAGACTAAACCCAAAACCCAAAACCCGAGCCCCAAACCCTAAAACCTAAACCCTAAACCCTAAATCCTAAACCCCATAGCCCAAAACCCAAAATCCAAAACCCTAAACACTAAGCCCTATGCCCTAAACCCTAAACCTTAAACCCTAAACTCAAAACCCAAAAACTTAAACCCTAAATACCAAACACTAAACCCTAAACCCTAAATGCTAAACCCTAAGCCCTAAACCCTAAACCCAAAACCCTGAACCCTAAACCCTAAACCCTAAACCCTAAAATGGCAACCGTAAACCCTAAATCCTAAACCCTAAACCTAAAACCCTAAATTCCTAAACCCCAAACCCAAAACCATAAACCCTGGAAACCCTAAACAGAAAGCCGAAAACCCTAACCTTAAACCCTAAATTGTAAACCCAAAACCCAAAAACCTAACCCTTACCCAAAACCCTAAACCCTAAACCCAAAACCCAAAACCCAAAACCCTAAACCCTAAACTGTAAAGCCTAAACCCTAAAACATAAAACCCTAAACCCTAAACCCTAAACCCTAAACATTAAACCTTAAACACTAAACCCTAAAACCTAACCCTAAACCCTAAACCTTAAACCCTAAAGTCCTAAACTCTAAAACACTAAACCCTAAACCCTAAAACCCAAAACCCTAAAACCAAAACCCAAAATCGAAACCCTAAACCCTAAACCCTACACCCTAAAGCCTAAAGCCTAAAACCTAAACCCTAAAACTTAAACACCTAAACCCAAAACCGTAAACCGTAAACCGTAAACCCCAAACCCTAAGCCCTAAACACTAGACCCTAACCCCAAACCCTAAACACTAAACCCTAAACCCTAAACCCTAAACCCTAAACACTAAACCTTAAACCCTAACCCTAACCCCTAAACCCAAGATCCTAAACCCTAAACCCTAAACCCCAAAGACTAAACCCAAAACACTAAACCCAAACCCAAAACCCAAAATGCAAAACCTGAAACACTAAACTCTAAACCCTAAACCCTATAACCTAAAACCCTAAACCCTAAACCCTAAGTCCTAAGCCCTAAACCCTAAACCTTAAACCCTAAACCCAAAACCACAAACCCTAAAGCCTAAGCCCTAAATGCTAAACACTAAACCATAAACACTAAACCCTAAACCCTAAACTCTAGACCCTAAAAACCCTAAACCCTAAACCGTAACACCAAACCCTAATCCCAAACTGTAACCCCAAACCCCAAACCCTAAACCCGAAATCTAAAACCCTAACCTATAACCCAAAACCCAAAACCCTAAGCCCTAAACCCTAAACCCCAAAACCCTAAACCCTAAACCCCAAATCCTAAGACCATAAACCCTAAACCCTAAATCCAAAACCCTAAACCTTAAACCCTAAAACTAAAACCCTAAAACTGTAAGACCTAAACCCTCAACACTAAACACTAAACCCAAAACCATAAACCCAAACCCCAAACCCAAAACCTGAAACATAAAACCCTAAACCCTAAACCTTATAACCCAAAACCCAAAACCCTAAACCCTAAACCCTAAACCCTAAACCCTAAGCCCTAAGCCCTAAACCCTAAACCCAAAACCCAAAACCCAAAACCCTAAGCCCTAAATACTAAACACTAAATCATAAACGATAAACCCTAAACCTTAAACCCTAAACCCTAACCCCAAACCCTAACCCCAAACCCTAAACCCTAAACCCTATAACCCTAACACCTAAACCCAAAACCGTAAATCCAAAACCATATACCCTGATCCCTACACCCTAAAGCCTAAAGCCTAAAACCTAAACACCTAAACTCAAAACCCTAAACCCTAAACCGAAAACCCTAAATACTAAGCCCAAAACACTAGACCCTAACCCCAACGCCTAAACCAAAAACCCTAAACCCTAAACCCTAAACACTAAACCCTAGACCCTAAAAACCCTAAACCCTAAAAATTAAACCCTAAAACCTAAACGCCCAAACCCAAAACCATAAACCCTAAACCCTAAACACTAAACCCTAAATCCTAATCCTATACTCTAAACCCTAAATCCTAAACCCTAAACCCCTAATCCGTAAACCCTAAACCCTAAACCCTAAATCAAAAACCTTAAACCCTAAACCCTAAACCCTAAACCTTAAACCCGAAACTGTAAAACCTAAACACCTAAACACTAAACCCTAAACCCTAAACCCAAAACCCAAAACCCAAAACATTAAACCTTAAACCTTAAGTCTAACCCCTAAACCTAGGATCCAAAAAAACCCTAAACATAAACTCCGACCCCAAACCGTAAACCCTAAACACGAAACCCTAAACCCTAAACCCTAAAACCCTAAACTTTAAACCCAAAACCTTATACCCTAAAACCAAAAACCCAAAACCTTAAACCCTAAAACCCTGAACCCAAAATCCGAAACCCTAAGCCCTAAACCCTAAACCCTAAACCATAAACCCTAAACCCTAAAACCTAAACGTCCAAACCCAAAACCATAAACCCTAAACCCTAAACACTAAACCCTAAATCCTAACCGTATACTCTAAACCCAAAATTCTAAACCCTAAACCCCTAATCCCTATACCCTAAACCCTAAACCCTAAATAAAAAACCTTAAACCCCAAACCCTAAACCCTAAACCCTTAACCTGAAATCGTAAAACCTAAACACCTAAACACTAAACCCTAAACCCTAAATCCTAAACCCTAAACCCTAAACCCTAAACTCTAAACACTAAACCTTAAACCCTAACTCTAACCCCTAAACCTAGGATCCAAAAAACCCTAAACCTAAACTCCGACCCCAAATCTTAAACCCTAAACACGAAACCCTAAACCCTAAACACTAAAACCCTAAATTTTAAACCCAAAACCCTATACCCTAAAACCCAAAACCTTAAACCCTAAAACCCTAAACCCTGAATGCAAAATCCAAAACCCTAAGCCCTAAACCCTAAACCCTAACCCTAAAACCTAAACACCTAAACCCTAAACCCCAAACCCTAAACCTTAAACACTAAACCCTAAACCTTAAACCCTAACCCCACACCCTAAACCCTAAACCCTAAACCCTAAAGTCCTAAACCATAAACTCGAAACCCTAAACCCTAAATCCAAAACCGTAAATCGTAAAGCCTACACCGTAATCCCTAAACCCTAAAACCTAAACACCCAAACCCCAAACCCTAAACCCTAAACCCTAAACCCAAAACACTAAACCCTAAATCCTAACCCTAAACCTAAAACCCTAAACTATAAACACTAAACCCTAAATCGTAAACCCTAAACGCTAATCCTTAGACCCTAAAAAACCTAAAACCTAAACCCTAAACCCTAACCCCAAACCCTAACCCCACAACCTAAACCCTAAATGCTAAACCTTATAACCCTAAACCCTAAACCCTTTACCCTAAACCCTAAACCTTAAACCATGAACGTTAAAACCCAAAACCCAAAACCCAAAACTCTAAAACCCTAAACCCTAAACCCTAAAACCTAAATTCAAAACCCTAAGTCCTAAACCCAAAATCGAAAACCCTAAACCCCAAAACATAAACCCTAAAACCTAAACACTTAAACCCTAAACCCTAAACCCTAAACCCTAAACCTTAAACCCTAAACCTTAAACCCTAACCCCAAACCCTATACCCTAAACCCTAACAAAAGTGGTCGGTTGACCAGATGGTCAAACTTTTGATCCCAGGGGGTTTCGGTCGACCAAGGCCTTTTGAACTACCTAGTTCGATCGACTAGATGGTCAAAATGTTGACCAGAGAGGTTTCGATCGACTAGGGCTTCTTGAACTGTCTGATTCGGTCAACCAGATGGTCACAATGTTGACCAGAGAGGTTCTAGTCAACCAGGGCTTTTTGAACTAACTTGGCTGGTCGACCGAAAGTGCACCATGTGTGCATTTTGGTCCCGTTTCGAAACATATAAGCCCTATTTAAGTGCCTAACAAACAAATGTGTAAATGTGTGTGTCCTAAGGTCACTTGGGGTCCAATTTTAAGGACACCAAAAAGGTCCGGTGTTGGTCGACTAATGTTCCTTAAGGTCTTTCTATGGTCCGTGTAGGTACCTAAAGTCCAACTAAGGTCAATTTGAGCATACCTACCTATCATGCATAATGCAAATTATTACAAGCCATATGAGTGTATAATCCATAGTAAAATTACATTCTAGAATGAAGAAACTGAATAATAAATACAAATGCAGTACAAGATTCTTCATTCATCGGCACGAACACCGCACGTCATCATGATAAGTTTTTTAGTCTTAAAGCGCGCACAAGGTGAACTTGCATGCAATTCTCAGTACAACCATTAGTACCAAGAGTATTTGTCATAATCAAAACTGGGTGTGACCAATCAGGTCAACATTCTCCCCCTTTTTGATGATGACAAATACTTTATACAAAAGTGGGTATAGCCAAGAAAGGCTCCCCCTGACTTTATGCATAAAGATTATTAAAGTAATGGGTAATTAAAGATTGTGATTAAGCATTGTTTTACCCACTTTACCCACTTTTGCCTTTTCTCCCCCTTTTGGTAATAGCAAAAAGGGTTAAGCAATAAAGCTCGAAGGCAAATGATGTCATTTAGTTACAAAAGGTATATTGGGAGGAAAATTTTTTTTTTTTTTTTAATTCAACAACATGCTGTTTGAAAATAGACCATTCCCAATCATAACTTTGTACCTAAGTGACCTGTGTTGAGTTTCAATCGAAAGTATATAGCACATATGCATTAATCAACTCAACCAGTACAGTATGAGCAAGAGTTATAACTTTTAGCATCCAAAAATATAATATAATCATATAATGCATAATGAATGACAAAGAATGACATATAACATTTTGATCACACAAACTATATAACTGGTCATTTAAATGATTTAAATGACATGAAAACAAGGTTAGACCATAAACGTACACAAACCCTTACAATTGAAACATATCATAAGACCCGTGGAAGATTAGAGTTAAGAACACACGACATATGACACCAAATAGAAGGTTTGAGTATAAAAACAGTCTAACTAGTTCACATGCATTTTTATGTGAAGTTACTGAACCAGTTATACGACTTTAAAATGTGAATGTATATGATAGTAATAATGAGGCAAGAGAAAAAGTTTGAGTTTTGAAAAATAGTTCTTGCCATAAAGTATTATAATAAATACATATGCATATAAATATACACATATATCCCCCTTTTAATGTTTGCTCAAAATACTAGGGGGTTGCTTGCCAAAGATAATTTAAATATCATGTAAGCAAGCAACAAATTTTCTGGTTTGTCAATAAAGCATAACTGGAAAATAACCATAAAAGCCACAACCATGATGATCCTAAATATGTCAAACAATTTAAAGCAAGGATTGCATGGCAAACACAAACAGCATGTGGCAAAGCAACACATTTCAGAATATGATTTTCAATAAGAACAATACATTCAAGCACATGCCACACATGATTTCAAAACAGATCTAAGCTAAAAGATTGGTGAGCATAATATGATAGGCATTTCAATTTTTGATGTTGCCCCTATCAATTTGAATTATTGCTTAGATACTATAAATTACTTATACTTTACAAGGGATTGATTTCATTGAATATGCCAAAGTATAAGTGAGCACACAAACCATTCTTCGACAACTATACTGGATGTCTATTAACAACATTTATCTCAAATCAGTAGAGTCATACCTATAAACAACAAGTGCATTGACAATCGATATTAAGGCATTCAATGCAACTCATGATCCAAAAACATTTCATATCAAAACATGAGACTTTACGTGCAGGATATAATGTTCAGGGATATTAGAAGAGCCTCAATATTTCAATAAACAATAGTGATGCACGTGAGACCTATAAGTTCTTTCTATAGGATAGGTTCTTAGCTCTCTAAGTGCTTGATGATTATGCAAGGATGAAACTTAATTTTCAAATATTTTTCACTTATCCTTTCAAAAATGTTTTAATGTTAATTTTATCATAATCATCTTTAACATAAGGTTTTACATGGGAAGATCCTAGCAGAATTTCAGCAATATGCCGTTTGTATATAGGACATTTTCCCATAAAAAAATAACTTATACCTGATAGTAGGTTGTTTTCAACAGATAAAACATATAAAGCAAGCAACAACCTATTATCCACAACTAGCATGCAAATAATATCACTGCATCCGCCATGCAGGAGGCTTTCAACACAAACATGCTTTTCAGTAGTTCAAACAACAACTCATAAAAGAAATGAACTATCCAATAGATGATATGAACAACAACTAACAATGGATAGTTATGAGATTAATGTAGAGTTGTTCTCACAAAGGCATACAAACATATAAGCATGAATAAAAATTGAGAGCATTTTAATGAATATAAATATGAAAGATGAATGCTCCCCCTTAATTATGTGCTAATTCATTTTATGCCTTCTCTTATTTTTCAAGTTCTTTAGGCCAAGTGTATTAAGATTTTCAATGTTATATGCTTGGCTTTGGATGAATAGGCTTAGAGGACCAAAAGGTCACAATGTATATGTCTTTGAATGAGCTAAGCCTTTATTTGCCTCTTTACTTATGGTTTACAATATGTGAGAGGCTTAAGTTTAAATGCATTTTCATTTTAAGGTCCATGCATAGGTTTCTTTGAATTTTTGTTCTATCACCTAGATTGAAACCTATATCAATTAAATTAGCCATTTTAACTTAATTCATGAGGATGAAGCTCTTAAATGATTTTATATAAACTTTGAGAGCTTGGAAGATAATTGAATACTCTTAATGATTAAACGTTTTATTTAAGTTTAATAAAGTATTCAAAAGTAGGACATTGTACAATATAAGCATTTTAAAGAATATGTCCTAACTTATTTTGGCAAAGAGCATTGTGGAGGATATGAATAACTAGGAACTGACGCTCTTTGGTGATTGGAATGTATCCTTTAGATATGATCATAACTTTAGACCAAGGATACGAACCAATGAGAAGGTGGATCTTTACCTGAAGTGATCGTGGTTGGTAAAGATTCCCTATGGAGGACATAAACCAAAATTAGAGGATTTATAATTTAAGCTCAAAGGGAATTTTTGATTTAACAGTGAAACTAGAATCCCTTAGTGATTGCCTCTAATTTTAATTGTGGAAGGATATCTTTAACTAAGCACCAGAAATATTTGGAGTTGATGATTAATAGTGCTTTAAGACTAGAGTGATGACTAAACATTTTATTAGGCATTTAAGTTCAATGATGGGTTTAGGATTAAATGATATATAGTGTGAGATGGATTCCCTAAACCACAAGCTAGGCAATGGACAAAATGTATGCTTAACTTTAGATAATCACATTTGCACATGAGTTAAGAAATTTGAAATTTTAATACAAGGCAAAAATGTCATGTCCATTTGGAAGTGGATTTTCATTCAAGCAGCCAATAATTTCATATTTCAACCAAGGAATGTATGCATTAAGTTCAAATTGGTTATATGCTTGGATTTGCAGATTTGCTTGATTTTTCAAAATACTTAGTATGTAAGATTTTAAATAGTTGATATATACTAAGATTTTACATTTTCAGTCCCGAACCATTTCCTAAGCCTTTAGAAGATACTACCCCCTATGGCTAATCCTAAATAATAAGGAAGAATTATGTGATCATGTAATTCCTGTTTGAGCAAATTCTTCCTTGAATATCAAGGGGTTTTCTTTCTTAACAACCCATATCATTTTTCTACCTTTTATTCTCGATGGGTTAGGACTATGTGGTACTTTGACTCTCTAGACTTTCTTAGGTTTCACACCTTTTCTTTTAAATGGGCAATCAAATTTTGTGTGCCCCTTCTTTTTACTTAGAATGCATATGGTGTGAGTGTATGGACCAGAGGAGGTACTAGCATTTCTTTTTACATAGAATGCATATGGTGTGAGTGTATGGACCGGAGGAGGTACTAGCATAATGTTTTGATTCTTTTACAAAGTACCCCATGTATAGGTTCTTTTTTTTCTTATTTTCAATTCCATTAAAACCTATACCCTCCTTATCTAAGGTCATCTTTTGTGAGCCAAGCAATTTATCAAAATTTTCTTTGCCTCTAGTGAACGTGTAGATAATCTTAGATTTGTCTCCTATTTTCTTCTCTAGATCTTGAATTTTTGAGTTTTTCAGTTTTTTGCAAACACTTTGAAGTTTCATAAGTTCTTTTGACATATTGTTTACTTTATTCTCAAGATCATGGATATGAAGATCCTTTTCATTTTCAATGGTAAGTTGGGATCTTACTGCACTCAATTCTTTTTCCAATTGTTCATTCTTGTTTACTAATTGTTTAATTTTAAAGTCATTTTCTCTTTCAACAAGAACTTTTGATTCACAATCTTTCTCACATGCCTCATACTTGTTCTTCAAAGCAATATATCTTTTATTAGCTTTAACAAGTGACTTATGAGTTCTAACATATTCAACTTGCAATTCCTCATAAGTACGCATGCTTTCACTATCAGTGCTATTACATGATTCAGTATCAGATGCATCATTCAATTTATCACATGAATCATTACCAAGTTTATCTACTAAAGCAGAAGGAACAGAGATAACCTCATTATCTATGAAGGCAACAAAGCACTGGTTACCTCCTTCAGGATTAGTAGGGCTTGAGTAACATGGAGAGATCACATTGTTTTGCATGGGTGCTCCATATCTCCTCTCAAGTTCTTCCCATATCTGCTTAGCACTACTACAAGCCATAACCTTACATAAAACATTAGAATCTAAAGCATGCAGTAAGGTATTCATGGCATCAAAATTTACCTGTACTAAGTTCCTATCATGGTCATTCATTTCACACTCAGATTTAGGAACATCAGTACACCCAATAGATTTCGTAGGCACACAATCACCCTGGTCAATGACTCTCCATAATTTCCAATTTAAAGCTTTCACATACATGGTCATTCTAAATTTCCATATAGCATAATCATTACCACAGAATATAGGTGGGTGTGTGACCAATCTTCCCTCATATGAAGGGGATGCACTAACAAGAGTCATCATGATCTTTTACAAAATAACGTCAAAGTCTAAGTTACGAGGCTCTGATACCAATTGTTCGCTTTGGTGCAATCCCAAGAGGGGGGGTGAATTGGGTATTTAGAATTTATCACCTAAGTTAAACCAGATAAGCAGTATTACTTAACCTAGGGTCTGTCTGTGCAAATGTAAACCTAATCATTTACGATATAATATACACGTGTAGTAAGTAAATTGCGAAAATGTAAAGAACACACACGATATGTTATCGGGGTTCAGCCAACTGTGTCTACGTCCCCGCCTCTAGCTCACAGGCTAGATGTTTCCACTAATAGCTCACTTAAGGGTGGAGCGACACCGTTTACAACCAGGTCAAATTAACACAGGGCTGACCTCAACCTTAACCAGGTCAATTGGCGGGGCTGACCTTAACCTACACGCCTTAACAGGACGACGCACCTAGCTTTCCTAACCGGGTCTAAGCCAATCCGGGACTATTCTAGGGCTAGTCTCCCTCTTCAGGCCCGTGCCTAGAAAAACAATGGATGTGTATAAAATTTGTACACGGAAATATGTTTCTAGAAAAGTAGATGTGTGTACCAATACAGCTCAATCAATAATGCAAGCACGGATGATATGTAGATATGCTCAATGCTCTAATGTGTGCTAAACACTCAATCAAGTATGATAATCAATCAAGATATAGAGTGTATATCTAAGCAAGATTTGAAATACAATATTCGAATATCACAAAATCAGATCAAGGTTTCAAATATGCTAAGCAAGATAGATCAAACAAACTCAATACGGTATTTCAATATCTAAAGCACAATGGAGTTGTTTGAAAGATTAGCTTTTCACAAAAGGATTTTTGCATACAAAATCTAGGTTTAAGTATCTTGCAACAACAATGCAAGAACCACAACCCTCAAAGTCTTCCCACACAAGATTTATCAAATGAAATCCGTGGAAGAACTTTAGGCTATACTCTTAAATAAAATCAATCAAACTTTATACCAAAAGAGAGTATTAACTAGAGAGATTACACACTATAGCCTTATAGAAATACTCACAATGCTTAGAGAAATAAAGATTGAAGAGTATGTGAGTGTTTGCAAGAAGTTTTTGGCTCATATAGGGTTTTGAGAGTTGAGAGAGTTTTTCCCTAATCAAGTTTGCTAATCCTTACTAATAATGATAAATGAATGGGTATATATAGGCAATGAGGTATTTTTGACCGTTGGGGACCTATTGGGTATTATTAAGAAAGTTTTAAATCATTTTAAAATAATTAACCCTACTTAAAATATGTTTAACCGCGGTAAAAATCAGGGCAACCCGAGAGGTCCGGTCGACCAAGTCTCAAATGGTTCGGTTGACCAGGAAATATTGAGCTAAGAGCACGGTCGACCAGGAGAGGGCGATTTCCCAATTTTCTAAGTTTCAGTCGACCATGCCATTTTGAGCTCGTTGGTTCGGTCGACCAGACCGCTGGGAATTCTCTCGAGAACCCTCCGGTCGACCAGATGGTCAAACTTTTGACCCCAGGGGTTTCGGTCGACCAGGGCCTTTTGAACTACCTGGTTCGGTCGACCAGATGGTCAAAATGTTGCCTAGAGAGGTTTCGGTCGACCAAGGCTTCTTGAACTATCTGATTCGGTCGACCAGATGGTCAAAATGTTAACCAGAGAGGTTCTGGTCGACCAGGGCTTTTTGAACTACCTGATTCGGTCGACCAGATGGTCAAAATGTTGACCAGAGAGGTTCTGGTCAACCAGGGCTTTTTGAATTAACTTGGCTGGTTGACCGAAAGTGCACCATGTGTGCATTTCGGTCACATTTCGAAACATACAAGCCCTATTCAAGTGCCTAACAAACAAATGTGTAAATGTGTGTGTCCTAAGGTCACTTGGGGTACAATGTTGAGGACACCAAAAAGGTCCGGTGTCGGTCGACCGATGTTCCCTAAGGCCTTTCTATGGTCCGTGTAGGTACCTAAAGTCCAACTAAGGTCAATTTGAGCATACGTACCTATCATGCATAATGCAAATTATTACAAGCCATATGAGTGTACAGTCCATAATAAAATTACATTCCAGAATGAAGAAACTGAATAATAAATACAAATGCAGTACAAGATTCTTCATTCATCGGCACGAACACCGCACGCCATCATGATAAGTCTTTTAGTCTTAAAGCGCGCAAAAGGTGAAGCTGTATGCAATTCTCAGTACAACCATTAGTACCAAGAGTATTTGTCATAATCAAAACTGGCTGTGACCAATCAGGTCAACAACCTCAAACCCTAACCCCAAACCCTAAACCCTAAACACAAATCCTCAATACCTATAACTCTAATCCCTAAACCTTAAACCCTTGACCCAAAACCCTAAACCCTAAAACTTAAATACTAAACACTAAACTTTAAACCATAAACCCTAAACTCTAAATTGAACCAAAAACCACAAACCCTAAACCCTAAAAGCTAAACCCTAAAACCAAAACACCTAAACCCCAAACCCAAAAACCTAAACTCCAAAAGCTAAATACTAAACCCAAACCCCAAACCCTAAACCCTAAACCCAAACACCCTAAACCCAAAACCCTTTACGCTAAACCCTAAACCCTAAACCGTAAACATTAAAACCCAAAACCCAAAACCCTAAACACTAAACCCTAAGCCTTAAACCCTAAATCCTAAACCCAAAACCAAAAGACCTCAAACTTAAAACCTAAACACCTAAACCCTAAACCTAACCTCTAAACCCTAAACCCTAAACACAAAAAACTAAACCCTAAATCCTAACTACAAAACCTAAGCCCAAAACCCTAATCCCTAAACCCTAGACCCAAAAAACCCTAAACCCAAAGCCCTAAATCCTAACCCCAAACCCTAACCCCACACCCTAAACCCTAAACATGAAACCTCAATACCTATAACTATAATCCCTAAACCTTAAACACTTAACCTAAAACCCTAAACCCTAAACCCAAAATACTAAACACAAAACTTTAAACCATAAACCATAAACGCTAAATCCAACCCTAAACCCTAAAACCTAAACCCTAAAACAAAAACACCTAAACCCCAAACCCTAAAACCTAAACCCTAAAACCCCAAACCCTAAACCCTAAACCCAAATCCTAAAACCTAAACATCCAAACCCTAAACCCTAAACCCTAAACCCTAAACGCTAAACCCTAAACACTAAACCCTAAACCCTAACCCAAAACCTTAAACCCTAAACTGTAAACCCTAAACCCTAAACCCTAAACTCTAGACCCTAAAAACCCTAGACCCTAAACCGTGACATAAAATCCTAATCCCAAACCGTAACCCCAAACCCTAAACCCTAAACCTTAAACCTATTACCCAAAACCCAAAACCCAAAACCCTAAGCCCTAAACCCTAAACCCCAAAACCCAAAACACTAAACCCAAAATCCTAAGACCCTAAACCCTAAACCCTAAATCCAAAACCCAAAACCCTAAACCCTAAACCCAAAACCCTAAAATCTAAACCCTAAAACCTAAACACCTAAACACCTAAACCCTAAACCCTAAACCCTAAAGACTAAACCCAAAACCCAAAACCAAAACCCCAAACCCAAAACCCTAAACACTAAACCCTAAACCCTAAACCCTATAACACAAAACCCAAAACCCAAAACCCAAAACCCTAACCCCTAAACCCTAAACCCTAAACCCTACACACTTTACCCTAAACCCTAAACTCTAAATCGTAAACCTTAAAACCCAAAACCATAAACACTAAACCGTAAAAAACTAAATCCAAAACCCTAAACCTCAAATCAAAAACCTTAAACACTAAACCCTAAACCCAAAACCGTAAACACTAAACCCTAAACCCTAAATCTTAACCCCAAACCTTAAACTCAAAACCCTAAACCGTAGTCCTCAAACCCTAAAACCTAAAAACCCAAAAACATTAGCCCTAAATCCTAACCCCAAACCCTAAACGCTAAACCCAAATCCCTAAGCTGTAAATCCTAAACCCGAATCCCTAAACCCTATAACCTTAATCCCTAAAACTTAAACCCTAATACTTAAACCCTTAACCCAAAACCCTAAACCCTAAACCCTAAGCACTAAGCCCTAAATACTAAACACAAAACTTTAAACCCTAAACCCTAAACCCTAAATCAACCCTAAACCCCAAACCCTAAACCCAAAAACCTAAACCCTAAAACCAAAACACCTAAACCCTAAACACTAAACCCTAAACCCTAAACCCTAAACACTAAACCGTAAACCCTAACACAAAACCCTAAACTCTAAAACCCAAAAACTTAAAACACTAAACCCAAAACCAAAA
This sequence comes from Malania oleifera, assembly GCF_029873635.1. Classification (NCBI taxonomy): domain Eukaryota; kingdom Viridiplantae; phylum Streptophyta; class Magnoliopsida; order Santalales; family Ximeniaceae; genus Malania; species Malania oleifera. Next base: position 70,944,568 of record NC_080417.1, on the reverse strand, counting down.
AACCGTAATCCTCAAAACCTAAACCCTAAATCCAAAATCGAAAACTCGAAATCCTAAACCCTAAATCCTAAAACCTGAACACCTAAACTAAAAACGCTAGACCTTAAACACTAAACACTAAACCCTAAACCCTAAACACTAAACCCTAAACCCTAACTCAAAACCCAAAACCCAAAACCCTAACCCCAAACCCCAACCCTAAACCCTAAACACTAAACCCTAAACCCTAAACACTAAACCCTAAACCCTAAACCCTAAATCCCGAAACCCTAAAACACTAAAACCCTAAAACACTAAACCCTAAACACTAAAACCCAAAACCCTAAACACAAAACCCAAAATCCAAAACCCTAAATCCTAAATTCTACACCCTAAAGCCAAAAGCCAAAAGCATAAACACCTAAACCCAAAACACTAAATCCTAAACCCTAAACCCTAAAACCTAAACACCTAAACCCTAAACCCTAAACCCTAAACCCAAAACCCTAAACCTTAAGCCCTAAACACTAGACCCTAACACCAAACCGTAAACCCAAAACCCAAAACCCCAAACCCTAAATCATAAACCCTAAACCCTAAAAACTAAACCGTAGACCCTAAAAATGCTAAACCCTAAACCTTAAACCCTAAAAACTAAACACTAAAAATTTAAACGCCTAAACCTAAAACCATAAACCCTAAACCCAAAAAACTAAACCCTAAATCCTAACCCAATACCCTAAACCCTAAACGCTGAACCGTAAAACCCTAAGCCCTAAACCCTAAACCATAAGTCCAAAACCCTAAACCCTAAGCCCTAAACCCTAAACCCTAAACCATACAACCTAAACCCTAAAACAAAAAAACCTAAACACTAAACCCTAAACCTTAAATCCTAAATTCTAAACCTTAAACCCTAAATACAAAACCCTAAACCCTAAACCCAAACTTTAAACCCTAAACCCTAGACCCTAAATCCTAAACCATAAACCCTTGACCCTAACAACCCTAAACTCGAAACACTAACCCCAAACCCTAACCCCAAACCCTAAACCCTAAACCCGAAATTCTAAACCCTAAACCCTGAACCCTATATCCAAAACCTTAAGTCCTAAAACCTAAACCCTAAACCGTAAACCGTAAACCCAAAAACCTAAACACCTAAACCCTAAACCCTAAACCTTAAACACTAAACCCTAAACCTTAAACCCTAACCCCAAACCCTAAACCCTAAACTCTAAAACCCTAAATCCTAAATCCTAAACCGTAAATCCTAAGTCCAAAACCCAAAACACTAAAGACTAAACCGTAAATCCAAAACCCTAAAACCTAACCCCTAAAACCTAAACACCCAAACCCCAAACCCTAAACACTAAACCCTAAACCCTAAATCCTAACCCCAAACCTAAAACTCAAAACCCTAAACCGTAGTCCCTAAACCCTACACCCTAAAAACCTAAAATCGTTAGCCTTAAATCCTAACCCCAAACCCTAAACGCTAAACCCGATTCCCTAAGCCCTAAACCCTAAACCCGAATCCCAAAACCCTATAACCCTAATCCCTAAAACTTAAACCCTAATACTTAAACCCTTAGCTGAAAACCCTAAACCCTAAACTCTAAAACCTAAGCCCTAAATACTAAACACTAAACTTTAAACCCTAAATCCTAAACCTTAAATCAACCCTAAACCCAAAACCCTAAACCCTAAAACCAAAACACCTAAACCCTAAACCCTAAACCCCAAACACTAAACCCATAACACTAAACCGTAAACCCTAACACTAAACCCTAAACGCAAAACCCTAAAACCCAAAACCCTAAAACGCTAAACCCTAAACCCAAAAACCCCAATCCTTAAAACCTAAACCCTAAATCAAAAACCCTAAAATTGAAATCCTAAACCCTAAACCCTAAACCCTAAAACTTGAACACCTAAACCAAAAACGCTAAAATCTAAAAACTAAACCCTAAACCCTAAACACTAAACCCCAAACCTAGACTCAAAACCCAAAACCCAAAACCCTAACCCCAAACCCTAACCCTAAACCCTAAACGCTAAACCCCAAACCCAAAACACTAAACCCTATAACCCTAAACCCTAAATCCCGAAACCCTAAAACAGTAACCCTAAACACTAAAACCCAAAACCCAAAACACAAAACCCAAAATCCATAACCCTAAATCCTAAATTCTACACCCTAAAGCCAAAAGCCAAAAGCCTAAATACCTAAACCCAAAACACTAAATCCTAAAACCTAAACCCTAAAACCTAAACACCTAAACCCAAAACCCTAAACCCCAAACCCAAAACCTAAAACCCAAAACCCCAAACCCTAAATCATAAACCCTGAACACTAAAAACTAAACCGTAGACCCTAAGAATGCTAAACCCTAAACCTTAAACCCTAAAAACTAAACACTAAAAATTTAAACGCATAAACCTAAAACCATAAAGCCTAAATCGTAAACACAAAACCGAAAAAACTAAACCCTAAATCCTAACCCAATACTCTAAACCCTAAACCCGCAACCCTAAAACCCTAAGCCCTAAACCCTAAACCGTAAATCCAAAATCGTAAACCCTAAGCCCTATACCATAAACCCTAAACCATACAACCTAAACCCTAAAACAAAAAAACCTAAACACTAAACCCTAAACCCTAAATCCTAAATTCTAAACCCTAAACCCTAAACACTAAACCCTGAACCCAAACTCTAAACCCCAAACCCTAAACTATAAACCCTAAACTCGAAACACTAACCCCAAACCCTAACCCCAAACCCTAAACCCTAAACCCGAAATTCTAAACCCTAAACCCTAAACCCTGAACCCTATATCCAAAACCTTAAGTCCTAAAACCCAAACCCTAAACCGTAAACCCTAAACCCGAAAACCTAAACACCTAAACCCTAAACCCTAAACCCTAAACCTTAAACACTAAACCCTAAACCTTAAACCCTAACCCCAAACCCTAAACCCTAAACTCTAAAACCCTAAATCCTAAACCCTAAACCGTAAATCCTAAGTCCAAAACCCAAAACACAAAAGACTAAACCGTAAATCCAAAACCCTAAAACCTAACCCCTAAAACCTAAACACCCAAACCCCAAACCCTAAACACTAAACCCTAAACCCTAAATCCTAACCCCAAACCTAAAACTCAAAACCCTAAACCGTAGTCCCTAAACCCTACACCCTAAAAACCTAAAACCGTTAGCCTTAAATCCTAACCCCAAACCCTAAACGCTAAACCCGATTCCCTAAGCCCAAAACCCTATAACCCTAATCCCTAAAACTTAAACCCTAATACTTAAACCCTTAGCCCAAAACCCTAAACCCTAAACTCTAGAACCTAAGCCCTAAATACTAAACACTAAACTTTAAACCCTAAATCCTAAACCCTAAATCAACCCTAAACCCGAAACACTAAACCCTAAAACTAAAACACCTAAACCCTAAACCCTAAACCCCAAACACTAAACCCATAACACTAACCGTAAACCATAACACTAAACCCTAAACCCAAAACCCTAAAACGCTAAATCCTAAACCCAAAAACCCCAATCCTTAAAACCTAAACCCTAAATCAAAAACCCTAAAATCGAAATCCTAAACCCTAAACCCCAAACGCTAAAACTTGAACACCTAAACCAAAAACGCTAAACCTTAAAAACTAAACCCAAAACCCTAAACACTAAACCCCAACCCAAACTCAAAACCCAAAACCCCAAATCCTAACCCTAAACCCTAAACGCTAAACCCTAAACCCTAAACACTAAACCCTATAACCCTAAACCCTAAATCCCGAAACCCTAAAACACCAAACCCTAAACACTAAAACCCAAAACCTAAAACACAAAACCCAAAATCCATAACCCTAAATACTAAATTCTACACCCTAAAGCTAGAAGCCAAAAACCTAAACACTTAAACCTAGAACACTAAATCCTAAACCCTAAACCCAAAAACTTACACCTAAACCCAAAACCCTAAAGCCCAAACCCAAAACCCAAAACCCCAAACCCTAAATCATAAACCCTAAATCCTAAAAACTAAACCGTAGACCCTAAATATGCTAAACCCTAAACCTTAAACTCTAAAAACTAAACACTAAAAATTTAAACGCCTAAACCTAAAACCATAAACCCTAAACCGTAAACCCAAAACCCAAAAAACTAAACCCTAAATCCTAACCCAATACTCTAAACCCTAAACCCGGAACTCTAAAACCCTAAGCCCTAAACCCTAAACCGTAAATCCAAAACCCTAAACCCTAAGCCCTAAACCCTAAACCCTAAACCATACAACCTAAACCCTAAAACAAAAAAACCTAAACACTAAACCCTAAACCCTAAATCCTAAATTCTAAACCCTAAACCCTAAACACTAAACCCTAAATCCTAAACCCTAAACCATAAACCCTAGACCCTAAACCCTAAACCATATACCCTGGACCCTAACAACCCTAAACACGAAACACTAACCCCGAACGCTAACCCAAAACCCTAAACCCTAAACCCGAAATTCTAAACCCTAAACCCTGAACTTTATATCCAAAACCTTAAGTCCTAAACCATAAACCCTAAACCCAAAAACCTAAACCCTAAAAACAAAACACCTAAACCCCAAACCCTAAACATTAAACCCTAAACACTAAACCCTAAACCTTAAACCCTAACCCCAAACCCTAAACACTAAACTCTAAAACCCTAAATCCTAAACCTTAAACCGTAAACTCCAAGTCCAAAACCCAAAACACTAAAGACTAAACCGTAAATCCAAAACCCTAAAACCTAACCCTAAAAACCTAAACACCCAAACCCCAAACCCTAAACACTAAACCCTAAACCCTAAATCCTAACCCCAAACCCAAAACTCAAAACCCTAAACCGTAGTCCCTAAACCCTAGACCCTAAAAACCTAAAACCGTTAGCCTTAAATCCTAACCCCAAACCCTAAACGTTAAACCCGATTCCCTAAGCCCTAAACCCTAAACCCGAATCCCAAAACCCTATAACCCTAATCCCTAAAACTTAAACCCTAATGCTTAAACCCTTAACCCAAAACCCAAAACCCAAAACCCTAAAACCTAAGCCCTAAATACTAAACACTAAACTTTATACCCTAAATCCTAAACCGTAAGTCAACCCTAAACCTGAAACCCTAAACCCTAAAACCAAAACACCTAAACCCTAAACCCTAAACCCCAAACACTAAACCCATAACACTAAACCGTAAACCCTAACACTAAACCCTAAACCCTAAACCCTAAACCCCAAAACCCTAAAATGTTAAACCCTAAACCCAAAAACCCCAATCCTTAAAACCTAAACCCTAAATCCAAAACCCCAAAATCGAAATCCTAAACCATAAACCCTAAACCCTAAAACCTGAACACCTAAACCAGAAACGCTAAACCCTAAAAACTAAACCCTAAACCCTAAACACTAAACCCCAAACCCAGACTCAAAACCCAAAACCCTAAACCCTAACCCCAAACCCTAACCCTAAACCCTAAACACTAAACCCTAAACCCTAAACACTAAACCCTATAACCCTAAACCCTAAATCCCAAAACCCTAAAACACTAAACCCTAAACACTAAAACCAACAACCCAAAACACAAAACCCAAAATCCAAAACCTTAAATCCTAAATTCTACATCCTAAAGCCAAAAGCAAAAACACCTAAACCCAAAACACTAAATGCTAAAACCTTAACCTTAAAACCTAAACACCTAAACCCAAAACCCTAAACCCCAAACCCAAAACCCAAAACCCCAAACCCTAAATCATAAACCCTGAACCCTAAAAACTAAACCGTAGACCCTAAATATACTAAACCCAAAACCTTAAACCCTAAAAACTAAACACTAAAAATTTAAACGCCTAAACCTAAAACCATAAACCCTAAACCGTAAACCCAAAACCCAAAAAACTAAACCCTAAATCCTAACCCAATACTCTAAACCCTAAACCCGGAACCCCAGAACCCTAAGCCCTAAACCTTAAACCGTAAATCCAAAACCTTAAACCCTAAGCCCTAAACCCTAAACCCCAAACCATACAACCTAAACCCTAAAACCAAAAAACCTAAACACAAAACCCTAAACCCTAAATCCTAAATTCTAAACCCTAAACCCTAAACCCTAAACACTAAACCCTAGACCCTAAACCCTAAACCATAAACCCTAGACCCCAACAACCCTAAATACGAAACACTAACCCCAAACCCTAACCCCAAACCCTAAACCCTAAACCCGAAATTCTAAACCCTAAACCCTGAACCTTATATCCAAATTCTTAAGTCCTAAACCATAAACCCTAAACCCAAAAACCTAAACCCTAAAAACAAAACACCTAAACCCCAAACCCTAAACATTAAACCCTAAACACTAAACCCTAAACCTTAAACCCTAACCCCAAACCCTAAACACTAAACTCTAAAACCATAAATCCTAAACCTTAAATCGTAAACTCCAAGTCCAAAACCCAAAACATTAAAGACTAAACCGTAAATCCAAAACCCTAAAACCTAACCCCAAAAACCTAAACACCCAAACCCCAAACCCTAAACACTAAACCCTAAACCCTAAATCCTAACCCCAAACCCAAAACTCAAAACCCTAAACCGTAGTCCCTAAACCCTAGACCCTAAAAACCTAAAACCGTTAGCCTTAAATCCTAACCCCAAACCCTAAACGTTAAACCCGATTCCCTAAGCCCTAAACCCTAAACCCGAATCCCAAAACCCTATAACCCTAATCCCTAAAACTTAAACCCTAATGCTTAAACCCTTAACCCAAAACCCTAAAACCTAAGCCCTAAATACTAAACACTAAACTTTATACCCTAAATCCTAAACCGTAAATCAACCCTAAACCTGAAACCCTAAACCCTAAAACCAAAACACCTAAACCCTAAACCCTAAACCCCAAACACTAAACCCATAACACTAAACCGTAAACCCTAACACTAAACCCTAAACCCTAAACCCTAAACCCCAAAACCCTAAAATGTTAAACCCTAAACCCAAAAAACCCCAATCCTTAAAACCTAAACCCTAAATCCAAAACCCCAAAATCGAAATCCTAAACCATAAACCCTAAACCCTAAAACCTGAACACCTAAACCAGAAACGCTAAACCCTAAAAAACTAAACCCTAAACCCTAAACACTAAACCCCAAACCCAGACTCAAAACCCAAAACCCTAAACCCTAACCCCAAACCCTAACCCTAAACCCTAAACACTAAACCCTAAACCCTAAACACTAAACCCTATAACCCTAAACCCTAAATCCCAAAACCCTAAAACACTAAACCCTAAACACTAAAACCAACAACCCAAAACACAAAACCCAAAATCCAAAACCTTAAATCCTAAATTCTACATCCTAAAGCCAAAAGTAAAAACACCTAAACCCAAAACACTAAATGCTAAAACCTTAACCTTAAAACCTAAACACCTAAACCCAAAACCCTAAACCCCAAACCCAAAACCCAAACCCCAAACCCTAAATCATAAACCCTGAACCCTAAAAACTAAACCGTAGACCCTAAATATACTAAACCCAAAACCTTAAACCCTAAAAACTAAACACTAAAAATTTAAACGCCTAAACCTAAAACCATAAACCCTAAACCGTAAACCCAAAACCCAAAAAACTAAACCCTAAATCCTAACCCAATACTCTAAACCCTAAACCCGGAACCCCAGAACCCTAAGCCCTAAACCTTAAACCGTAAATCCAAAACCTTAAACCCTAAGCCCTAAACCCTAAACCCCAAACCATACAACCTAAACCCTAAAACCAAAAAACCTAAACACAAAACCCTAAACCCTAAATCCTAAATTCTAAACCCTAAACCCTAAACCCTAAACACTAAACCCTAGACCCTAAACCCTAAACCATAAACCCTAGACCCCAACAACCCTAAATACGAAACACTAACCCCAAACCCTAACCCCAAACCCTAAACCCTAAACCCGAAATTCTAAACCCTAAACCCTGAACCTTATATCCAAATTCTTAAGTCCTAAACCATAAACCCTAAACCCAAAAACCTAAACCCTAAAAACAAAACACCTAAACCCCAAACCCTAAACATTAAACCCTAAACACTAAACCCTAAACCTTAAACCCTAACCCCAAACCCTAAACACTAAACTCTAAAACCATAAATCCTAAACCTTAAATCGTAAACTCCAAGTCCAAAACCCAAAACATTAAAGACTAAACCGTAAATCCAAAACCCTAAAACCTAACCCCAAAAACCTAAACAACCAAACCCCAAACCCTAAACACTAAACCCTAAACCCTAAATCCTAACCCCAAACCCAAAACTCAAAACCCTAAACCGTAGTCCCTAAACCCTAGACCCTAAAAACCTAAAACCGTTAGCCTTAAATCCTAACCCCAAACCCTAAACGTTAAACCCGATTCCCTAAGCCCTAAACCCTAAACCCGAATCCCAAAACCCTATAACCCTAATCCCTAAAACTTAAACCCTAATGCTTAAACCCTTAACCCAAAACCCTAAAACCTAAGCCCTAAATACTAAACACTAAACTTTATACCCTAAATCCTAAACCGTAAATCAACCCTAAACCTGAAACCCTAAACCCTAAAACCAAAACACCTAAACCCTAAACCCTAAACCCCAAACACTAAACCCATAACACTAAACCGTAAACCCTAACACTAAACCCTAAACCCTAAACCCTAAACCCCAAAACCCTAAAATGTTAAACCCTAAACCCAAAAACCCCAATCCTTAAAACCTAAACCCTAAATCCAAAACCCCAAAATCGAAATCCTAAACCATAAACCCTAAACACTAAATCCTAAACCCAAACTCTAAACCCTAAATCCAAAACCTTAAACCCTAAACCACAAGCCCAAAACCCTAAACCCTAGACTCAAAACCGTAAAACCCTAACACCTAAACCCAAAACCCTAAACCCTAAACCCTAATCCCTCTAAACACTAAACCCTAAACCCAAACACTGAACTCTAAATCCTAAACCCTCAAACCCTAAACCGTAAAACACTAAACCCTAGACTCTAAAACCCTAAACCCAAAACCCTAATCCCCAAATCCCAAATCCTAAACCCTAAACCCTAAACCCTAAAACCTAAAACCTAAAACCTAAACCAAAAAACCTAAACACCTAAACCCTAAACCCTAAGCAGTAAGCCCTAAACCATAAACAATAAACCATAAACCCTACACACTAAACCCTAAACCCTAACTCTAAACCCTAAACCTTAAAACCTAAACCCTAAACCCTACACCCTTGACCCTAAACTCGAAAACCTAAACACCAAAATGCTAAACCCAAAAACTTAAACCCTAAACACTAAACCCTAAACCCTAAACCCTAAACCCTAAACCCTAAAACCCTAAAGCCTAAATTCAAAACCCTACACCCAAAACCCTAAACCCTAAACCCTAAAATCTAAACCGTAAATAAATAACCCTAAACACTAAAACAAAAACCCTAAAACCTAAACAACTAAACCCAAACCCTAAACCCTAAACCGTAAACCGTGAACCCTAAACCCTAAACCCTAACCACGGACCCTAAACCATAAACCCTAAACCCTGGCCCCAAAAACCTAAACCCTAAACCTTAAACCCTAATCCTTAGCCTCAAAAACCTAAACCCTAAACCTTAAACCCAAATCCCTAACCCTAAACCCTAAACCCTGACCCCTAAACACTAAAAAATAGACTCAAGACCTTAAACCCTAAACCCTAGCCCCAAAAATCTAAACCCTAAACCTTAAACCTTAAACCCTAATCCCTAACCCTAAACCCTAAACCCTAAATCAAAAACACTAAACCTAAAGCCTAAAACCCAAAACCCTTAACCCTAAATCCAAAACCCTAAACCCTAAAACCTAAACACCTAAACCCAAAACCCAAAACCCAAAACCCAAACCCTAAACACTAAACCCAAAACCCTAACCCTAACTCTAAACCCTAAAACCCTGAACCCTAAAACACTAAACCATACATCCTAAAACCCTAAATCCAAAACCCTAAACCCCAAACACTTAACCCTAAACCCCAAAACCAAAACCCCGAACCGAAACACCTAAACCCTGAAGCCTAAACCCTAAAACCAAATCCCTAAAACCTAAACATTAAACCCTAAAGCCTAAACCCTAAACCTAAACCATAAACCCTAAACACTAACACTAAACCCTAAACCCCAAACCTTAAACCCTAAACCCGAAGCCCTAAACCCTAAATCCTACACTCAAAACCCTAAAACCCTAACCCCAAACCCTAAACCCTAATCCCTAAACCCTAAACCACAAAACTATAAACCCTAAACCCTAAAACCAAAAACCAAAACCCGAAAACTCTAAGCCCAAAACCCTAAACCTTGAACCCTAAACCCTAAACCCTAAAACCCTAAACCATAAAACACTAAAGCCTAAACCCTAAAACCCTAAACCCAAAACACTAAATGAAAAAACCTAAACCTTAATCCCTCAAACCCTAAACCCTAAATCCAAAAACTCTAAACACTAAACCCTAAATCCAAAACCCTAAACCCTAAACCCTAAACCATAAACCCAAAAACCTAAACACCTAAACCCTAAACCCTAAACCTTAAACCCTAAACCATAAACCCTAAACACTAAACCCTAAACCCTAACTCTAAACCCTAAATCCCAAACCTTAAACCCTAAACCACAAGCCCAAAACCCTAAACCCTAGACTCAAAACCCTAAAACCCTAACACCTAAACCCTAAATCCTAAACCCTAATCCCTAAACCATAAAATCATAAACCCTAAACCTTAAATCTTAAGCCCTAAACCTTAAAACCTAAATAGTAAGACCTGAAAACCTAAACCCTAAACCCTAAACCCTAGAGTCTAAACACAAAACCCTAAACCCAAAACCCTAAACATAAAAACCTAAACCATAAAGCCTAAACCCTAAAACCAAAACCCTAAAACCTAGACCCTAAACCCTAAATACCTAAACCCAAAAAGCCTAAACACCTAAACCCTAAACCCTAAACCCTAAACCCCAAATCCTAAAACCTAAACCCTAAAACGTAAACACCTAAACCTTAAACCCTAAATCGTAAACCCTAAACCCTAAACCCTAAACAAAAAACCCAAAACCCTAACCCAAAACTATATACACTAAACCCTAAAACCATAAACCCTAAAACACTAACCCTAAACCCTAAACCCCAACTCCAAAACCCTAAAACTATCCCTAACCCTAAATTCTATACCCTAAACCCCAAAACCCTAAACCCTAAAACTCTAAACCCAAAACTGTACACCTTAAACTCTAAACCCTAAACTTTAAAACCTAAGAATCTAAAACCTAAACCCTAAAAAGAAACCCTAAACCCCCAATCCAAAACCCTTAAACCAAATCCCTAATTCTAAATTCTATACCCTAAACCCTAAAACCCTAAAACCCTAAACCTTAAATCTCTAAACTCTAAACCCAAAACCCAAACCCCTAAACCCTACACCCTAAACCCTAAACTCTAAAACCTAAGCCCCTAAACCCTAAGCCATAAACCGTAAACCCTAAATCGTAAATCCTGAACCCTAAACCCTAAACCCTAAACCCTAAATCCAAAACAATAAACCCTAAACCCCTAAACCCTAAACCCTAAACCATAAACCCTAAATCCAAAACCCTAAACCCCACACCCTAAATCCTAAATCGTAAAACAAAAACCCAAAAACCTAAACCCTAAAACCTAAAAACCTAAACCCTAAACCCTAAACCCTAAACCCTAAACACTAAATCAAAAACCTAAATCCCAAACCTTAAACCCAAAACCCCAAGCCCTAAACACTAAACCCTAGACTCAAAACCCTAAAACCTTAACACCAAAACCCAAAACCCTAAACTGTAAGCCCTAAAGCCTAAACCACAAAACCCTAAACCCTAAACTCTAAAACCAAAACCCTAAACCAAAAAACCCTAAACCCAAAACCTCAAACCCTGAACCCTAAACCCTAAACCCTAAACCCTAAACCCTAAACCCAAACCCTAAACCCTAAACAATAAACCCTAAACACAAAACCCTAAACCCTAACTTTAAACCCTAAACCCTAAACCCTACACCCAAAACCCTAAACTTTAAAACCTAAAAACCAAAACCCTAAACCCTAAACCCTAAACCCTAAACCCTACACCGTCCCTAAACCCTAAACACTAAACCCTAACTCTAAACCCTAAACCCTAAACTCTAAACCCTAAACCTTGCATTGTAGACCCTAAACTCTAAAACCTAAATACCTAAACCCAAAACCCAAAACCCTAACCACACCCTCAAAGCCCAAACCCTAAATCCCAAAGCCTAAAACCTAAATACTAAACCCTAAAACGTAAAACAAAAACCCTAAACCCTTAAACCTAAACACCTAAATCGTAAAACAAAACACTAACTCTAAACCCTAAACTCCAATCATTAAACCCTAAACCCCAAGCCCTAAACCATAAACCCTAGACAAAAAACCTTAAAACCTTAACACCTAAACCCTAAACCCCAAACCATAAACCCTAAACCCTAAACCCTAAAACCTAAACCCTAAACCAAAAAACCTAAACACCAAAATTGTAAAACATAAACACCTAAATCCTAAACTTTAAAACCTAAACCCTAAACCAAAAACAATAAAGCCTAAACACTAACTCTACACCCTAAACTCGAAACTTTAAACCCTAAACCCCAAGCCCTAAACCCTAAACCCTAGACTCAAAACCCTAAAACCTTAAAACCTAAACCCTAAACCATAAACCCTAAACCACAAAACCCTAAACCCTAAATAAAAATCCTAAACCCTAAAACTCTAAGCACAAAACAATAAACCCAAAACCCTAAACCCTAAACCCTAAAACCTTAAACCCTAAAACACTAAACCCTAAACCCTAAATCCCAAAACCCAAAACCTGAAATGAAAAACCCTAAACCCTAAACCCTAAAACACTAAACCCCAAACCCTAAACCCTAAATCCAAAACCCTAAACCTTAAACCCAAAAACCTAAACCCAAAAACCTAAAAAGCGAAACCCTAAACCCTAAACCCTAAACCATAAACCCTAAACACTAAACCCTAAACCCTAACTCTAAACCCTAAACCCCAAACCTTAAACCCTAAACCCCAAGCCCAAAACCCTAAACCCTAGACTCAAAACCCTAAAACCTTAACACCTAAATCCTAAACCCTAAACCCTAAACCCTAATCCCTAAACCATAAAACCCTAAACCCTAAACCCTAAATCCAAAACTCTAAACCCTAAAACCTAAACCCTAAAACCTAAACACCTAAACCCTAAACCTTAAACACTAATCCCTTAACCCTAAACCCTAAACCCAAAACACTAAACCCCAGAAACTGAAAACCCTAAACCATAAAACCTAATCCCTAAACCCTAAGCACCTAAACCCTAAATCCTAAAACCTAAACCCTAAATACTAAATACTAAACCCTAAACCCTAAGCCCTAAACCCTAAACCCAAAATATTAAATCCAAAACACTAAATCCTAAACCGTAAACCCAAAACCGTATGCCCTAAACCTTAAACCCTAGACTCAAAACCATAAAACCTAAACACCTAAACCCTAAACCCTAAACCCAACACCCTAAACACTAAACCCTAAACACTAAATCCTAAACCCTAAACCTTAAACCCTAAACCCTAAACCCTAAAACTTTCAACCCTAAACCCTAATCCTAAATCCAAAACCCTAAACCCTAAACCCTAAAACCTAAACACGTAAACACTAAACCCTAAACCCTAAACCCTAAACCCAAAACCCTAAACCCTAACTATAAACCCTAAACCCAAAACCCTAATCCCCTAAGCCCATACCCTAAACCCTAGACCCTAAAAACCCTAAACCCTAAACCCTAAGCCCTAAAACCTACACCCTAAAACCTAAGCACCTAAACCTAAACCCTAAACCCTAAAGCCAAAACCATAAACCCTAAACCCTAAACCCTAACTACTAAACACTAAACCCTAAACCCTAAACCTTAAACCCAAAACCCAAAACCCTAAACCCTAAACCCTAAATACTAAACACTAAATCGTAAACCGTAAACCCTAAACCTTAAACCCTAAAACACTAAACCAGAAACCCTAAACCCTGTACCCAAAACCCTAAATCCTAAACCCTAAAACAAAGGCCCTAAAATCGAATTACTTAAACCCAAACCCTAAATCGTAAACCCTAAACCCTAAACCGTAAACCCTAAACCCTGATCGTAAACCCTAAACCCTGGCCCCTAAACACTATACAATAAACCTAAGACCCTAAACCCAAAACCCTAGCCCCTAAACCCTAAACCATAATCCCAACCCTAAACCCTAAACCCCAAATCCAAAACTGTAAACACTAAACCTTAAACCCAAAACCCTAAACCCTAAAACCAAAACCCTAAATTCGAAACCCTAAATGCTAACTCTAAACCCTAAACCCTAATCCATCAACCCTAAACCGTAAATCCAACATACTCAACCCGAGAACCTAAAAACCCTAAACCCTAAAACCTAAACCCAAGGCACCTAAATCCTAAACCCTAAATACTAAATACTAAACCTTAAACCCTAAGTCCTAAACCCTAAACCCAAAACCTTAAACCTAAATTCCAAAACCCAAAACCCAAAACCCTAAATACTAAATGCCAAACCATAGACCCTAAACCCTAAACCCTAAACCCTAAAACCCTTAACCCAAAACCCAAAACCCTAAACCCTACACACTAGACCCTAAACCCTAAAACCTAAACACCTAAACCCTAAACCTTAAACCCTAAACCCTAAACCCTAACACAAAACCCTAAACCCTAAACCCTAATCCCTAAACCCTAAAATGCTAAATGCAAAACCCGAAACCCTAAATCCAAAACCCAAAACCCTAAACCCTAAACCTCAATCCCTAAAACCTAAATCTTAAAACCTAAACCCTAAAAGCTAAACACCTAATCCTTAAACCCTAAACCCTAAACCATAAACACTAAACTCTAAACATGAACTCTAAACCCTAAACCCTAAATCCTAAACCGTAATCCCTTAACCCTAAACACTAAACGAGAAACCTTAAGCCCAAGACCCTAAAAACCCAAAACCATAAACCCAAAACCTTAAAACCTAAACCCTACCCTAAACACCTCAACCCAAAAGCCAAAACCCTAAACCCTAAACCCTAAACCCTAAATACTAAACACTAAACCTTAAATCCAAAACCCTAAACACTAAACCCTAAATCTTAAACCCAAAATCAAAAACCCTAAACCCTAAACCCTAACTACTAAACACTAAACTATAAACCTTTACCCTAGACCTTAAACCTTAAAAACCTAAACCCAAAAAGAAAAAAACCAAAACCCTAAACCTAAAACCCAAAACCCTAAAACCCTAAACCCTAAAAACACTAAACCCTAAATCCTAAACCCTAAACCCTAAACCCTAAACCCTAAAACACTAAACCTTAAACCCTAAACCCTAAACTCTAAACCCTAAACCCTAAACCCTAAACACTAAACCATAAACCCTTACTTAAAACCCAAAACCCCAAACCCTAAACACTAAACCCTAAACCATAAACCCAAAACACTAAACCCTAAAAATTAACTCCAAACCCTAAACCCCAAACCTTAAACCCTAAACCCCAAGCCCTAAACCCTAAACCTTAGACTCAAAACCCTAAAACCTTAACACCAAAACCCTAAACCCTAAACCCTAAATCCTAAACCCTAAACCATAAAACCCTAAACCCTAAACCCTAAACCCTAAACCCTAAAACTCAAAGCCCAAAACCCTAAACACGGAACCCTAAACCCTAAACCCTAAAACCCTAAACCCTAAAACACTAAACCCTAAACCCTAAAACCTAAACCCAAAACCCTTAATGAAAAACCCTAAACCCTAAACCCTCTAACTCTATAACCTAAAACACCAAACCCTAAACCCAAAAATCCTAAACCCTAAACCCTAAATCCAAAACCATAAACCCTAAACCCAAATCCCTAAACCCTAAAACCTAAACCCAAAGACCTAAACACCAAAACCATAAACCCTAAACCCTAAACCCTACAACATAAACCCTAAACACTAAACCCTAAACCCTAACTCTAAACCTTAATCCCTAAACCCCAAGCCCGAAACCCTAAACCCTAGACTCAAAACCCTAAAACCTTAACACCAAAACCTTAAACCCTAATCACCAAACCATAAAACCCTAGACCCTGAACCCTAAATCCTAAAACCTAAGCCATAAAACCTAAACCCAAAAACCTAAACATCTAAATCCTCAACCGTAAGCCCTAAACCCGAAACCCTAAACTAGAAACACTATACCCTAAACCCTAAAACACCAAACCCTAAACTTTAAAACTCTAAACCCAAAACCCTAAACCCTAAATCCAAAACCCAAAACACAAAACCCTAAACCCTAAAACCTAAACCCCAAAACCTAAAACCAAAACCAAAAACCCTAAACAACTAAACCCAAAACCCAAAACCTAAAACCATAAACCCTAAACCCTAAACCCTAAACCTTAAACCCTAAACCCTAACTCTAAACCCTAAACCCAAAATCTAAACCCTAAACCCCAAACCTTAAACCCGAACCCCCAAGTCCTAAACCCTAAAACCTAGCCTCAAAACCCTAAAACCTTAACACCAAAACCCTAAACCCTAAGCCATAAATCCTAAACCACAAAAGCCAAAACCCAAAACCCTAAGCCCTAAAACCAAAATCCTAAACCCAAAAACCCTAAACCCAAAACTTAAAACCCTAAACCCTAAACCCTAAACCCTAAACCCTAAAACCCTAAACCCTAAACCCTAAACACTAAACCCTAAACCCAAACTCTAAACCCTAAATCCTAAACCCTAAACCCTACACCCTAAACCCTACACACTAAACCCTAAACTCTATAACCTAAGCACCTGAACCCTAAACCCTAAACCCTAAACCTTTAACCCTAAACACCTAAACCCTAAACCCTAAATCGTAAACCCTAAACCCTAAACCATAAACCCTAAACACTAAACCCTAAATCCTAAAACCTGAACACCTAAATCCTAAACACTAAACCCTAATCCCTAAACCCTAAACCACCAAACCGTAAACCCTAAACCTAAAAACCAAAAACCAAAACCCAAAAACTCCAAGCCCAAAACCCTAAAGATTGAACCTTAAACCCTAAACCCTAAAACCTTAAACCCAAAACACTAAATGAAAAAACCTAAACCCTAACCCCTCAAACCCTAAATCCTAAAACACTAAACCCTAAATCCAAAACCACAAGCCCTAAACCCTAGACTCAAAACCCTAAAACCTTAACACCTAAACCCTAAACCCTAAACCACAAAACCCTAAACCCTAAACCCTAAAATGAAAACCCTAAACCTTAAAACTCTAAGCCCAAAACCCTAAACCCTGAACCCTAAACCGTAAACCCTAAAACCATAAACCCTAAAACACTAAACCCAAAACCCTAAATCCTAAAACCCAAAACCCAAAATGAAAAACCCTAAACCTTAAACCCTCAAACCCTAAACCCTAAAACACTAAACACTGAACCCAAAAACACTAAACCCTAAACCCTAAATCCAAAACCCTAAACCCTAAACCCTAAAACCTAAACACAAAAACCTAAACACCTAAACCCTAAACCCTAAACCCTAAACCCTACACCATAAACCCTAAACACTAAACCCTAAACCCTAACTCTAAACCCTAAACCCCAAACCTTAAACCCTAAACCCCAAGCCCGAAACCCTAAACCCTAGACTCAAAACCCTAAAACCTTAAGACCTAAATCCTAAACCCTAAACCCTAATCCCTAAACCCTAAACAACAAAACTGTACACCCTAAACCCTAAATTCAAAAACCAAAACCCGAAAACTCTAAACCTTGAACCCTAAAACCTGAACCCTAAAACCCTAAACCCTAAAACACTAAACCCTAAACCCTAAAACCCTAAACCCAAAACGCTAAATGAAAAAACCTAACCCCTAACCCCTCACACCCTAAACCCTAAAACACTAAACCCTAAATCCAAAAACCCTAAACACTAAACCCTAAATCCAAAACCCTAAAACCTAAACACATAACCATAAACCCTAAAACCTAAACCTAGAAACCTAAACCCTAAACCCCAAACCTAAAACCCTAAACCTTAACTCTACACCCTAAATCCCAAACTTTAAACCCTAAACCACAAGCCCAAAACCCTAAACCCTAGACTCAAAACCCTAAAACCCTAACACCTAAACGCCAAACCCTAAACCCTAATCCCTAATCCCTAAACCATAAAATCGTAAACCCTAAACCCTAAACCATAAAACCTAAACCGTAAAACCTGAAAACCTAAACCCTAAACCTAAACACCTAAAACTTAAAGCCTAAACTCGAAAACAAAAATGCTAAAACCTAGACCCTAAACCCAAAAGACCCAACACCAAAAAGACTAAATGCCTAAACCCTAAATCCTAAACCCTAAATACCAAACCCTAAAACCTAAACCCTAAAACCTAAACACCTAAACCGTAAACCCTAAACCCTAAACCCTAAACCCTAAACCCAAAACACAAAACCCAAAACCCTAACCCTAAACTCTATACACTAAACCCTAAAACCATAAACCCTAAAACACTAACCCTAAACCCTAAAACCCTAAACCCTAAAACCTAAACCCTAAACCCTAAACCCCAACTCCAAAACCCTAAAACCAAATCCCTAACCCTAAATTCTGTACCCTAAACCCCAAAACCCTAAACCATAAAACTCTAAACCCCAAAGCATAAACCCTAAAGTTTAAACCCTAAACTCTAAAACCTAAGCACCAAAACCCTAAACCCTAAAATGTAAACTCTAAACCCCCAATCCAAAACCCTAAAACGAAATCCCTAACCCTAAATCCTATACCCAAAACCCTAAAACCCTAAACCTTAAAACTCTAAACCCTACACCCTAAACCCTAAACTCTAAAACCTAAGCACCTAAACCCTAAGTCGTAAACCCTAAACCCTAAACCCTAAACCCTAAACCCTAAACCATAAACCCTAAATCCAAAACCATAAACCCTAAACCCTAAAACCCTAAACCCTAAACCCTAAACACTAAACCCAAAACCCTAAATCCAAAACCCTAAACCCCAAACCCTAAACCCTAAATCGTAAAACCAAAACCCTAAAACCTAAAAACCTAAACCCTAAACCCTAAACCCTAAACCATAAATCCTAAACACTAAACACAAAACCCTAAACCCCAACTCTAAACCCTAAACCCCAAACACAAAATCCTAAACCCTAAACCCTACACCCTAAACCCTACACCAAAAAAACCTAAACTTTAAAACCTAAACACCCAAACCCTAAACCCTAAACTGTAAACCCCGAACCCTAAATCGTAAACCCTAAAACCTTAAACCCTAAAATATTAAACCCTAAACCCTAAATCCCAAAACCCAAAACCAGAAATGAAAAACCCTAAACCCTAAACACTCAAACCCTAAACCCTAAAACACTAAACCCTAAACTCAAAAACCTTAAACCCAAAACCCAAAACCCTGAACCCTAAACTGTAAACCCTAAAACCCTAAACCCTAAAACCCTAAACCCTAAACCCTAAATCCCAAAACCCAAAACCCGAAATGAAAAACCCTAAACCCTAAACCCTCAAACCCAAAACCCTAAAAAACTAAACCCTAAACCCAATTACCCTAAACCCTAAACCCTAAATCCAAAACCCTAAACCCTAAACCCTAAAACCTAAAACATAAACCAAAAAACCTAAATACCTAAACCCTAAACCCTAAACCCTACACCATAGACTCTAAACACTAAACCCTAAACCCTACACCATAGACCCTAAACACCAAACCCTAAACCTTAACTCTAAACCCTAAAGCCCAAACCTTAAACCCTAAACCCGAAGTCCGAAACCCTAAATCCTAGACTCAAAACCCTAAAACCTTAACACCTAAATCCTAAAACCCTAAACCTTAAAACACTAACCCTAAACCCTAGAACCCTAAACCCTAAACCCAAACTCCAAAACCCTAAAACAAAATCTCTAACCCTAAATTCTATACCCTAAACCCCAAAACCCTAAACCATAAAACTCTAGACCCTAAACCATAAACCCTAAAGTCTAAACCCAAAACTCTAAAACCTAAGCACCTAAACCCTAAACCCTAAAATGTAAACTCTAAACCCCCAATCCAAAACCCTAAAATAAAATCCCTAACCCTAAATTCTATACCCTAAACTCTAAAACCCTAAACCTTAAAACTCTAAACCTTACACCATAAACCCTAAACTCAAAAACCTAAGCTCCTAAACCCTAAGTCGTAACCACTAAACCCTAAACCGTAAACCCTCAACCCTAAACCACAAACCCTAAATCCAAAACCATAAAACCTAAACCCTAAAACCCAACACTCTAAACCCTAAACCCTAAACCTTAAACCCTCAATCCAAAACCCTAAACCCCAAACCGTAAACCCTAAATTTCGTAAAACCAAAACCCTAAAACCTTTAAACCTAAACCCTAAACCCTAAACCCAAAACCCTAAACCATAAACCCTAAACACTAAACCATAAACCCTAAATTAATACACTAAACCCTAAATTCCAAGCCCTAAACACAAAACCCAAGACTCAAAAGCCTAAAACCTTAACATTTAAACCCTAAACCATAAACCCTAAGCCCTAAGCACTAAAGCCTAAACCACAAAACCCAAAACACTAAACCCTAAAACCAAAACACTAAATTGACAAAGCCTAAATCCAAAACCTTAAAACCTGAACCCTAAACCCAAAATCCTAAAACCTCAAACCCTAAGCCCTAAACCATAAACCCTAAACACAAAACCCTAAACCCCAACACTAAACCATAAACCTCAAACACAAAATCCTAAACCCTAAACCCTACACCCTAAACCCTACACCCAAAACCCTAAACTTTAAAACCTAAACACCTAAATCCTAAACCTTAAACCGTAAACCCTCAACCCCAAACCGTAAACCCTAAAACACTAAACCCTAAACCCTAAATCCCAAAACCCAAAACCCGAAATGAAAAACCCTAAACCCTAAACCCTAAACCCTCAAACCCTAAACCGTAAAACACTAAACCCTAAACCAAAAAACCCTAAACCCAAAACCTTAAACCCTGAACCCTAAAACCTTAAACCCTAAAACACTAAACCCTAAATCCCAAAACCCAAAACCAGAAATGAAAAACCCTAAACCCTAAACCCTCAAACCCTAAACCCTAAACCCAAAAACCCTAAACCCTAAACCCTAAACCCTAAACCCTAAAATCCAAAACCCTAAACCCTAAACCCATAAACCTAAATACCTAAACCCTAAACCTTAAACCTTAAACCCTACACCATAGACCCTAAACACTAAACCCTAAACCCTAACTCTAAACCCTAAAGCCCAAACCTTAAAGCCTAAACCCCAAGCCCGAAACCCTAAAACCTAGACTCAAAACCCTAAAACCTTAACACCTAAATCCTAAACCCTAAACCCTAATCCTTAAACCCTAAACCACAAAACCGTAAACCCTAAACCTAAAATCAAAAACCAAAACCCGAAAACTTTAAGCGTTGATCCCTAAACCCTAAACCCTAAAACACTAAACCCTACCCTAAACCCAAAACACTAAATGAAAAAACCTAAACCCTAAACCCTCAAACCCTAAACCCTAAAACACTAAACCCTAAATCCCAAAACCCTAAACACTAAACCCTAAATCCAAAACCCTAAAACCTAAACCCCAAACCATAAATACTAAAACCTAAACCCAAAAACCTAAACACCTAAACCCTAAACCCTAAACCTAAAACCTTAAACCATAAACCCTAAACCCTAACTCTAAACCCTAAATCCCAAACCTTAAACCCTAAACCACAAGCCCAAAACCCTAAACCCTAGACCCAAAACCCTAAAACCCTAACACCTAAACGCTAAACCCTAAACCCTAATCCCTAATCCCTAAACCATAAAATCGTAAGCCCAAAACCCTAAATCCTAAACCCTAAACCCTAAAACCTAAACCGTAAAACCTGAAAACCTAAACCCTAAACCATAAGCCCTAAACCCTAAACTCTAGAGTCTAAACAGAAAACCCTAAACCCAAAACCCTAAACCTAAACACCTAAAACCTAAAGCCTAAGCCCTCAAGCCAAAAACGCTAAAACCTAGACCCTAAACCCAACAGACCTAACACCAAAAAACCTAAACACCTAAACCCTAACTCCAAAACAATAAAACCAAATCCCTAACCCCAAATTCTATACCCTAAACCCCAAAACCCTAAACTATAAAACACTAAACCCTAAACCATAAACCCTAAAGTTTAAACCCTAAACTCTAAAACCTAAGCACCTAAACCCTAAACCCTAAAATGTAAACCCTAAACCCCCAACACAAAACCCTAAAACCAAATCCCTAACCCTAAATTCTATACCCTAAACCCTAAAACCCTAAACCCTAAACTAAACCCTAAACCCTAAACCCTACACCCTAAACCCTAAACTCTAAAACCTAAGCACCTAAACCCTAAGCCGTATCCACTAAACACTAAACTGTAAACCCTCAACCCTAAACCCTAAATCCAAAACCATAAACCTTAAACCCGAAAACCCAAGACCCTAAACCCTAAACCCTAAATCCAAAACCGTAAACCCTAAATTGAAAAACCAAAACCGTAAAACCTAAAAGCCTAAACCCTAAACCCTAAACCCTAAACCATAAACCATAAACCCTAAACACTAAACCCTAAACCCTAAATTAAAACCCTAAACCCTAAACCGCAAGCCCTAAACACTAAACCCTAAATCCAAAACCCTAAAACCTAAACCCCAAACCATAAATACTAAAACCTAAACCCAAAAACCTAAACACCTAAACCCTAAACCCTAAACCTAAAACCCTAAACCATAAACCCTAAACCCTAACTCTAAACCCTAAACCCCAAACCTTAAACCCTAAACCACAAGCCCAAAACCCTAAACCCTAGACTCAAAACCCTAAAACCCTAACACCTAAATGCTAAACCCTAAACCCTAATCCCTAATCCCTAAACCATAAAATCGTAAGCCCAAAACCCTAAATCCTAAACCCTAAACCCTAAAACCTAAACCGTAAAACCTAAAAACCTAAACCCTAAACCATAAGCCCTAAACCCTAAACTCTAGAGTCTAAACAGAAAACCCAAAACCCAAAACCCTAAACCTAAACACCTAAAACCTAATGCCTAAACCCCCAAGCCAAAAACGCTAAAACCTAGACCCTAAACCCAAAAGACCTAACACCAAAAAACCTAAACACCTAAACCCTAACTCCAAAACAATAAAACCAAATCCCTAACCCCAAATTCTATACCCTAAACCCCAAAACCCTAAACTATAAAACACTAAACCCTAAACCATAAACCCTAAAGTTTAAACCCTAAACTCTAAAACCTAAGCACCTAAACCCTAAACCCTAAAATGTAAACCCTAAACCCCTAATCCAAAACCCCAAAACAAAATCCCTCACCCTAAATTCTATATCCTAAACCCTAAAACCCTAAACCTAAAAACTCTAAGCCCTAAACCCTAAACCCTACACCCTAAACCCTAAACTCTAAAACCTAAGCACCTAAACCCTAAGCCGTATCCACTAAACCCTAAACCGTTAACCCTCAACCCTAAACCCTAAATCCAAAACCATAAACCCTAAACCCGAAAACCCAAGACCCTAAACCCTAAACCCTAAATCCAAAACCATAAACCCTAAATTGTAAGACCAAAACCGTAAAACCTAAACCCTAAACCCTAAACCCTAAACCATAAACCCTAAACACTAAACCCTAAACCCTAAATTAAAGCCCTAAACCCTAAACCGCAAGCCCTAAACACTAAACCCTAGACTCAAAACCCTAAAACCTTAACATCTAAACACTAAACCCTAAACCCTAAGTCCTAAAACCTAAACCACAAAATCCAAAACCCTAAACCCCAAAACCAAAACCCTAAATCGACAAACCCTAAATCCAAAACCATAAAACTTGAACCCTAAATCCTAAACCCTAAAACCTCAAACCCTAAACCCTAAACCCCAACTTTAAACCCTGAACCCTAAACACAAAATCCTAAACCCTAAACCCCAAACCCTAAACCTAAACCGTACACCCTAAACCCTACACCCAAAACCCTAAACTTTAAAACCTAAACACCTAAACCCTCAACCCTAAATCGTAAACCCTAGATCCTTAACCCTAAACACCTAAACCCAAAACCCTACACCGAAAACCCTAAACCATAAACTATAAACCCCAAACACTAAACCCTAAACCCTAACTCTAAACCCTAAACCCTAAACCCTAAACCCTACACCCTTGACCCTAAACTCTAAATCCTAAACACCTAAACCCAAAACCCAAAACCCTCAACCCTAAACACACCCTAAAACCCCAAACTCTAAGTCCAAAAGCCAAAAACCTAAACACTAAACCCTAAACCGTAAAACCTAAACCCAAAACCCTTAAACCTAAACACCTAAATCATAAAACAAAAACACCTAAACCCTAAACCCTAAACCCTAGACTCAAAACCCTAAAACCCTAACACCTAAATGCTAAACCCTAAACCCTAATCCCTAATCCCTAAACCATAAAATCGTAAGCCCAAAACCCTAAATCCTAAACCCTAAACCCTAAAACCTAAACCGTAAAACCTAAAAACCTAAACCCTAAACCATAAGCCCTAAACCCTAAACTCTAGAGTCTAAACAGAAAACCCTAAACCCAAAACCCTAAACCTAAACACCTAAAACCTAAAGCCTAAACCCTCAAGCCAAAAACGCTAAAACCTAGACCCTAAACCCAACAGACCTAACACCAAAAAACCTAAACACCTAAACCCTAACTCCAAAACAATAAAACCAAATCCCTAACCACAAATTCTATACCCTAAACCCCAAAACCCTAAACTATAAAACACTAAACCCTAAACCATAAACCCTAAAGTTTAAACCCTAAACTCTAAAAACTAAGCACCTAAACCCTAAACCCTAAAATGTAAACCCTAAACCCCTAATCCAAAACCCCAAAACAAAATCCCTCACCCTAAATTCTATATCCTAAACCCTAAAACCCTAAACCTAAAAACTCTAAGCCCTAAACCCTAAACCCTACACCCTAAACCCTAAACTCTAAAACCTAAGCACCTAAACCCTAAGCCGTATCCACTAAACCCTAAACCGTTAACCCTCAACCCTAAACCCTAAATCCAAAACCATAAACCCTAAACCCGAAAACCCAAGACCCTAAACCCTAAACCCTAAATCCAAAACCATAAACCCTAAATTGTAAGACCAAAACCGTAAAACCTAAACCCTAAACCCTAAACCCTAAACCCTAAACCCTAAACCATAAACCCTAAACACTAAACCCTAAACCCTAAATTAAAGCCCTAAACCCTAAACCGCAAGCCCTAAACACTAAACCCTAGACTCAAAACCCTAAAACCTTAACATCTAAACACTAAACCCTAAACCCTAAGTCCTAAAACCTAAACCACAAAATCCAAAACCCTAAACCCCAAAACCAAAACCCTAAATCGACAAACCCTAAATCCAAAACCATAAAACTTGAACCCTAAATCCTAAACCCTAAAACCTCAAACCCTAAACCCTAAACCCCAACTTTAAACCCTGAACCCTAAACACAAAATCCTAAACCCTAAACCCCAAACCCTAAACCTAAACCGTACACCCTAAACCCTACACCCAAAACCCTAAACTTTAAAACCTAAACACCTAAACCCTCAACCCTAAATCGTAAACCCTAGATCCTTAACCTTAAATACCTAAACCCAAAACCCTACACCGAAAACCCTAAACCATAAACTATAAACCCCAAACACTAAACCCTAAACCCTAACTCTAAACCCTAAACCCTAAACCCTAAACCCTAAACCCTACACCCTAGACCCTAAACTCTAAAACCTAAACACCTAAACCCAAAACCCAAAACCCTAAACCCTAAACACACCCTAAAACCCCAAACTCTAAGTCCAAAAGCCAAAAACCTAAACACTAAACCCTAAACCGTAAAACCTAAACCCAAAACCCTTAAACCTAAACACCTAAATCATAAAACAAAAACACCTAAACCCTAAACCCTAAACCCTAGACTCAAAACCCTAAAACCCTAACACCTAAATGCTAAACCCTAAACCCTAATCCCTAATCCCTAAACCATAAAATCGTAAGCCCAAAACCCTAAATCCTAAACCCTAAACCCTAAAACCTAAACCGTAAAACCTAAAAACCTAAACCCTAAACCATAAGCCCTAAACCCTAAACTCTAGAGTCTAAACAGAAAACCCTAAACCCAAAACCCTAAACCTAAACACCTAAAACCTAAAGCCTAAACCGTCAAGCCAAAAATGCTAAAACCTAGACCCTAAACCCAAAAGACCTAACACCAAAAAACCTAAACACCTAAACCCTAACTCCAAAACAATAAAACCAAATCCCTAACCCCAAATTCTATACCCTAAACCCCAAAACCCTAAACTATAAAACACTAAACCCTAAACCATAAACCCTAAAGTTTAAACCCTAAACTCTAAAACCTAAGCACCTAAACCCTAAACCCTAAAATGTAAACCCTAAACCCCTAATCCAAAACCCCAAAACAAAATCCCTCACCCTAAATTCAATATCCTAAACCCTAAAACCCTAAACCTAAAAACTCTAAGCCCTAAACCCTAAACCCTACACCCTAAACCCTAAACTCTAAAACCTAAGCACCTAAACCCTAAGCCGTATCCACTAAACCCTAAACCGTTAACCCTCAACCCTAAACCCTAAATCCAAAACCATAAACCCTAAACCCGAAAACCCAAGACCCTAAACCCTAAACCCTAAATCCAAAACCATAAACCCTAAATTGTAAGACCAAAACCGTAAAACCTAAACCCTAAACCCTAAACCCTAAACCCTAAACCATAAACCCTAAACACTAACCCTAAACCCTAAATTAAAGCCCTAAACCCTAAACCGCAAGCCCTAAACACTAAACCCTAGACTCAAAACCCTAAAACCTTAACATCTAAACACTAAACCCTAAACCCTAAGTCCTAAAACCTAAACCACAAAATCCAAAACCCTAAACCCCAAAACCAAAACCCTAAATCGACAAACCCTAAATCCAAAACCATAAAACTTGAACCCTAAATCCTAAACCCTAAAACCACAAACCCTAAACCCTAAACCCCAACTTTAAACCCTAAACCCTAAACACAAAATCCTAAACCCTAAACCCCAAACCCTAAACCTAAACCGTACACCCTAAACCCTACACCCAAAACCCTAAACTTTAAAACCTAAACACCTAAACCCTCAACCCTAAATCGTAAACCCTAGATCCTTAACCCAAAACCCTACACCGAAAACCCTAAACCATAAACCATAAACCCCAAACACTAAACCCTAAACCCTAACTCTAAACCCTAAACCCTAAACCCTAAACCCTACACCCTTGACCCTAAACTCTAAAACCTAAACACCTAAACCCAAAACCCAAAACCCTCAACCCTAAACACACCCTAAAACCTAAACCCAAACTCCAAAAGCCTAAAACCTAAACCCTAAACCCTAAACCATAAAACCTAAACCCTAAACCCTAAAACCTAAACACCTAAATCATAAAACATAAACACCTAAACCCTAAACCCTAAACCATAAACCCTAAAAAATAAACCCTAAACACAAACTCTAAACCCTAAATTCCAATCATTAAACCCTAAACCCCAAGCCCTAAACCCTAAACCCTAGACTCAAAAGCCTAAAACCTTAACACCTAAACCCTAGACCCTAAACCCTAAACCCTAAAACCTAAACACCAAAATCATAAATAATAAACACCTAAACCCTAAACCCTAAAACCTAAACCCTAAACCATAAAACCTAAACACCTAAATCGTAAAACATAAACACCTAAACCCTAAACCCTAAACCCGAAACCATAAACACTAAACACTAAACCCTAAACACTAACTTTAAACCCTAAACTCCAAACTTTAAACCCTAAACCCCAACCCCTAAACACTAAACCCTAAACCCTAGACTCAAAACCCTAAAACCTTAAAACCTAAAGCCCAAACCATAAACCCTAAACCACAAAACCCTAAATCCTAAACACCAAAATAAAGACCCTAAACCATAAAACTCGAAGCCCAAAACCCTAAACCATGAACCCTAAACCCTAAACCCAAAAACACTAAACCCTAAACCCTAAATCCCAAAACCCAAAACCTGAAATGAAAAACCCTAAACCCTAAACCCTCAAACCCTAAACCGAAAAACACTAAACCATAAACCCAAAAACCCTAAACCCTAAACCCTAAATCCAAAATCCTAAACCCTAAACCCTAAAACCTAAACCCAAAAACCTAAATACCAAAACCCTAAACCCTAAACCCTACACCATAAACCCCAAACACTAAACCCTAAACCCAAACTCTAAACCATAAAGCCCAAACCTTAAACCCTAAACCACAAGCCCGAAACCCTAAACCCTAGACTCAAATCCCTAAAACCATAACACCTAAATCCTAAACCCTAAACCATAAAACCCTAAACCCTAAACCCTAAATCTTAAACCCTAAAGCCTAAAACCTAAACCCTAAAACCTAAACACCTAAACCCTAAACCCTAAACCCTAAGCCCTAAACCCTAAACCCTAGACTCTAAACACTAAACCCTAAACCCTAACCCTGAACTCTAAACCCTAAACCCTCAAACCCCTGAACCCTAAAACACTAAATCCTAAACTCTAAAACTCTAAACCCAAAACCCTAAACACTAAACCCAAAACCCTAAACCATAAACCCTAAACCCTAAAACCAAAATAAAAAACCCTAAACACCTAAAACCAAAACAATAAACACTAAACCATAAATCCTAAACCCCAAACCCTAAACACTAAACCCTAAACCCCAGCTCTAAACCCTAAACCCTAAAACCTAAACCCTAAACCCTAAACCCTAAACCCTAAACCCTACACCCAAGACCCTAAACTCTAAAACCTAAACACCTAAACCCTAAACCCTAAACCCAAAACCTTAAACCCTAAACCCTAAAACCTAAACCCTAAATCCTAAACCCTAAACACTAAACACTAAACCCTAACTCTAAACCCTAAACCCTAATCCCTTAACCCAAGACTCTAAACCCAAAACGCTAAACCCTAGAAACTAAAAACCCTAAACCATAAAACCTCAACCCTAAACACTAAGCACCTAAACCCTAAAACCTAAACCCTCCCTAAATAGAAAATACTAAAGCCTAAACCCTAAGCCCTAAACCCTAAACCCAAAACCTTATGCCCTAAACCTTAAACCCTAGTCTCAAAACCCTAAAACCTTAACACCAAAACCCTAAGCCCTAAACCCTAAACCCTGAACCCTAAACCATCAACCCTAAAACTCTAAGCCCTAAACCCTAAACCCTGAACCCTAAACCATAAACCCTAAAACCCTAAACCCTAAAACACAAAACCCTAAACCCTAAAACCCTAAACCCAAAACCCTAAACGAAAAACCCTAAACCCTAAACCCTCAAAGCCTAAAACCTAAATCATTAAACCCTAAACCCCAAACCCTAAATCCAAAACTCTAAACCCTAAACCCAAATCCCTAAACCCTAAAACCTAAACCCAGAAACCTAAACACCAAAATCCGAAACCAGACACCCTAAACCCTACACCATAAACCCTAAACACTAAACCCTAAACCCTAACTCTAAACGCTAAACCCTAAACCTTAAACCCTAAACCCCAAGCCCGAAACCCTAAACCCTACTCAAAACCATAAAACCTTAACACCTAAACCCTAAACCCTTAACCCTAAACCCTAATCCCTAAACCATAAAACCCTAAACCCTAAACCCGAAATCCTAAAACCTAAACCATAAAATCTAAACATCTAAATCCTAAACCCTAAGCCCTAAACCCAAAACCCTAGACTCGAAACACTAAACCCTACACCCAAACCTTGAACTCTAAACCCTAAACCCTCAAACCCTAAACCCTAAAACACTAAACCCTAAACTCTAAAACTCTAAACCCAAAACCCTAAACCCTAAATCCAACACCCTAAACCCAAAACCCTAAACCTTAAAACCTAAACATCAAAACCAAAAACCTAAACCAAAAACCCTAAACAACTAAACCCAAAACCCCAAACCCCAAACCCTAAACCCTAAACCCTAAACCCTAAACGCTAACTCTAAACCCTAAACTTTAAATCTAAACCCTATACCCCAAACCTTAAACCGTAAATCCCAAGCCCTAAACCCTAAAACCTAGACTCAAAACCTTAAAACCTTAACACCTAAACCCTAAACCCTAAACCCTAAGCCGTAAATCCTAAATCACAAAACCCAAAATCCAAAACCCTAAAACCAAAACCCTAAACCCAAAAACCGTAAACCTAAAACCCTAAATCCTAAACCCTGAACCCTAAAACCCTAAACCCTAAACCCTTAACCATAAACCCTAAACACTAAACCCTAAACCCAAACTCCAAACCCTAAACCCTAAACCCTAAGCCCTACACCCTAAAACCTACACACTAAACCCTAAACTCTAAAACCTAAACACCTAAACCCTATACCCTAAACCCTAAACCTTTAACCCTAAACACCTAAACCTTAATCCTAAATCGTAAACCCTAAACCCTAAACCACAAACCCTAAACACTAAACTCTAAACCCTAACTCTAAACTCAAAACCATACACCCTAAACCCTAAACCCTACAAACTAGACCCTAAACTCTAAAACCTAAATACCTAAACCCAAAACCCAAAACCCTAAACCCTAAACCCTAAATCCAAAAGTCTAAAACCTAAACCCTAAACCCTAAAACCTAAACACCTAAATCGTAAAACGTAGACACCTAAACCCTAAACCCTAAACCTTAAACCATAAACCCTATACACTTACTGTAAACCCTAAACTCCAAACCTTAAACCCCAAACCTTAAACACCGAACTTGAAACCCTAAAACCTTAACACCTAAACCCTAGACCCTAAACCCTAAACCCTCAACCCTAAACCAAAAAACCCTAAACCCTAAACCTTTAAGCCCAAAACCCTAAACCTTGAACCCTAAACCCTAAGCGCTAAAACCCTAAACCCTAAACCATAAACCTTAAATCCAAAACCCAAAACCCTAAATCCCCAAACCCTAAACCCGAAACCCTAAGTCCAAAACCCTAAACCCTAAACCCTAATCCCTAAAACCTAACCCTAAAAGCTAAACCCATAATCCTTAAAACCTAAACCCAAAACCCTTAACACTAAACTCTAAACCCAAACTCTAAACCCTAAACCCTAAACCATAAACCCTAAACCCTAGTCCCATAACCCTAAACACTAAATGCAAAACCATAAACCCTAGACCCTAAAAACCGTAAACGACTAACCCTAAACCCTAAAATCTAAACCCTAAACCCTAAACACCTGAACCCAAAACCCTAAACCCTAAAGCCAAAACCCTAAACCCTAAACCCTAAATACTAAACACTAAACCCTAAACCCAAAGCCCTAAACCCTAAACCCTAAACCAAAACCCAAAACCCTAAACCCTAAATACTAAACACTAAACTGTAAACCCTAAACCCTAGACCTTAAACCCTAAAACCCTAAACCCAAAACCCGAAACCCGAAACCCTAAACTATAAACACTGAACCCTAAACCCTAAAACACTAAACCCTAAACCCTAAACCCTAAACCCTAAACACTAAACACTAAACCCTAAACCCTAACTCTAAACCCAAAACTCCAAACCGTAAACCCTAAATCCTAAACCCTAAACTCTAAACACCTAAACCCTAAACCCTAAGCCCTAAGCCCTAAACATTAAACCCTAGACTCTAAATACAAACCCTAAACCCTAACCCCGAACTCTAAACCCTAAACCCTCAAACCCTAAACCCTAAAACACTAAACCCTAAACTCTAAAGCTTTAAACCCAAAACCCTAAACCCAAAATCCAAAATCCTAAACCCAAAACCCTAAACCCTAAACCCTAAAACCTAAAACCTAAACCAAAAACCTAAACACCTAAACCCTAAACCCTAAACCCTAAAACCTAAACACTAAACCCCAAACCACTAAACCCCAAACCGCAAAACCCTAAACCGTAAACCCAAAACCCTAAACCGCAAATCGTAACACAAAACAATAAACCCTACACCCTAGACCCTAAACTCTAAAACCTAAACACCTAAACCCTAAACCCTAAAACCTAAACCCTAAACCTTAAACCCTAATCTTTAAACCCTAAATCCTAAGCCCTAAACACTAAACCCTAACTCTAAACCCGAAACCCTAATCCCTTAACCCTAAACCCTAAAACCAAAATGCTAAACCCTAGAAACTAAAAACCCAAAACCCAAAGACCTAAACCCTAAACCCTAAGCACCTGAACCCTAAATCCTAAACCCTAAACCCTAAATACTAAATACTAAACCCTAAACCCTAAGCCCTAAACCCTAAACCCAAAACATTAAACCCAAAACACTAAATCCTAAACCCTAAACCCAAAACCCTATGCCCTAAACCCTAAACCCTAGACTCAAAACCATAAAACCTAAACACCTAAACCCTAAACCCTACACCCTAAAGACTAAACCTAAACCCTAGACCATAAACCCTAAAACTTTAAACCCTAAACCCTAAACCCTAAATCCAAAACACTAAACCCTAAACCCTAAACCCTATACCCTAAAACTGTTGACCTTATAGGTCACGCCCTGGTTTTGATAATGACAAATACTCTTGTATTTAATGAACATCTAGTTCATGTGCAGGTCCATATTAGCATATCATTAATGGCATGTGAAAAGCTTAAAGATTGAAGACTAGTTCGTATTTTCAGTTGTAACATATTTAATAGTCTATTTGGTCTGTAATAGTAATTAAGACATTCGGTTTGTAATAAGCACACACAACACATGCATGATTTAATCGGTAAGCTCAAAACAAATAGTCACCTAGAAATGACCTTAGGGCTTTCCCTTCGGTCGACCGACACCCGATTTTTTCAGTGTCTTAATTTTGGACACAAAATGACCCTAGGACACTCACTCATGCATATATATGTTTCAATATTTGACTTAGGTAATTGCATGCTTGAAAAAGGACAAAAATGTACAAATATTGTACTTTCGGTTGACCGACCCACACAGGTCATTTTCTCTTGGTCGACCGAAACCGATCTGGGTCAACATGTAGACCACGGTTTGGTCGACGAGCCCTTACAGTTCATTTGACCCCGGTCGACCTAACCACCTGGGAGTCAACATTTGGACCTCCCGACCGATCGAGAACTTTTATTCTCCAACTACCTGGTCGACCAGAGGGTCCTCGAGAGAATTCCCATCGGTCTGGTCGACCGAACCAGGCAATTCAAAATGGCTTGGTCAACCAAACCTCAGAAATTTGGAAAATTGCCCACTTTCGGTCGACTGAGCCCTCTGTTCAAAAACTCTTTGGTCGACCGAACCATATAAGTCCTAGTCGACCAAAACCGATCTGGTCGACCGGACCTCTCGGGTGCCATCATTTTTACTGCAGGTTAAATATTTTTAAACAGGGTTAAATTGATTTAAATGTCATTAAAATTTTTCAATAATCCCTAATAGGTCCCCAACGGTCAAATATTTTGGTATGTCTTTTTATACTCTTTCATTTGGGATAATTAAGAATGGATTAGCAAATACACTTAAACACCTAAACCCTAAACCCTAAACCCTAAACCCTAAACATTAAATCCTAAAACCAAAAAAAAAAAACCTAAACACCTAAACCCTAAAGCCTAAACCATAAACCCTAAACCCTAACTCTAAGGCCTTAAGCCTAACAAGTAAACCCTAAACCCCAAACTTAAACGTTAAATCTTAAGCCCTAGATTCTAAACCCTAAAATCTAAACAGTAAATCCAAAACTGTAAACCCTAAACATTAAACCTTAAATCGAAAACCCTAAACGCTATACCCTAAACCCAAAACCCAAAACCCTGAACCCCATACCCTAACCCCAAACCCTAAACCCTAAACCTTAAAAACCCTAAACCCAAAATCATAACCCCAAACCCTAACCCAAAACCCAAAACCCTGAACCTGAAACGCTAAACCCGAAACCCAATAACACTAAACCCTAAAACCTAAACACTAAAACTTAAACACTAAAACCCAAAAACCTAAACCCTAAATCCTAAACACTAAACCCTAAACCCTAAACCCATAACCCTAACCCGAAACCATAAACCCCAAACCCTAAAACCCTAAACCCTAAAACCCTAAACCCTGAACCCTAATCCCTAAATCCAAAACCCTAAACCCTAAACCCTAAACTCTAAAACCTAAACCTTAAAACCAAAACCCTAAAACCTAAAAACCTAAACGCTAAACACTAAACCCTAAACCTTAAACCCTAAACCCTAAACCCTAAACCCTAAACACTAAACCCTAAAACCCTAAACTCTAAACCCCAAACCCCAAACCCTAAAACATAAACCCTAAAACCTAAACCTAAAAACTTAAACACCTAAACACTAAACCCTAAACCCTAAAACAACGACCCTCAAACCTAAAGCCTAAACCCAAAATACTAAACACTAAACCCAAAACCCTAAACTCCAAACCCTAAACCCCAAAATCCTAAACCCTAAAACCTAAATCATAAAACCTAGACACCTAAACCCTAAACCCTAAACCCTAAACCCTAAACCCTAAACACTAAACCTTAAACACTAACCCTAAACTCTAAACCCTAAACCCTAAAACCCTAAACCTAAAAACACTAAACCCTAAACCCAAAAACCCTAAACCCTAAATCCAAAACCCTAAACGCTAAACCCTTAACCCAAAACCCTAAATCCTAAAACCTAAACCAAAAAACATAAACACCTAAACCCTAAACCATAAACCCTAAACCCTAAACCCTAAACCCTAAACCTAAAACACTAAACCTTACACCCTAGACCCTAAACCCTAACCTAAACAGATAACCCTACACCCTAAACCCTAAACCCTAAACCCTAAACCCTAACTCTAAACCCTAAACCCTAAATCGTTCACTCTAGACCCTAAACTCTAAAACCTAAACACCTAAACCCTAAACCCTAAACCTTACACCCTAGACCATAAAACAAAAACCCTAAACCCTAAACAAATAAACCCTACACCCTACACCCTAAACCTTAAACCCTAAACACTAAACCCTAAACCCTAACTCTAAACTCTAAACCCTAAACCCAAACCCCTAAACCCTAATCCCTTAACCCTAAACCCGAAACCCAAACCACTAAAACCTCGACCCTAAATACTAAACCTTAAACCCTAAAGCCAAAACCTTCAACCCTAAACCCTAAACCCAAAATACTAAATACTAAACCCTAAACCCTAAGCCTTAAACCCTAAACCCTAAACCCTAAACCTTAAACCCAAAATCCAAAACCCTAAACCCTAAACCCAAAATACTAAACCATAAACTATAACCCTAAACCCCAAACCCAAAACCCTAAAACCCAAAAACCTAAAGCCTAAACTCTAAACCCTAAACCCCACACTCTAGACCCAAAACCCTAAAACCTAAACACCTAAACCTTAAAACTTAAATCCTAGACCCTAAACCCTAAACACTAAACCCTAAATCCTAAACCCTAAACCCTAAACCCAAAAACACTAAACCCTAAGCCCTAAACCCTAAATCTAAAATCCAAAACCCAAAACCCTAAACCGTAAACCCTAAAACCTAAACCCTAAAACCTAAACACCTAAACCATAAACCCTAAACCCCAAACCCTAAACCCTAAACACTAAATCCTAAACCCAAACTCTAAACCCTAAACCTTAAACCCTAAATCGTAATCCCTTAACCCTAAACCCAAAATGTTAAACCCTACACCCTAAAACCCTAAACCACAAACCCTAAACACCTAAACCCAAATCCCTAAGCCCTAAACCTTAAAGCCAAAACCCTAAACCCTAAATACTAAATACTAAACCCTAAATCCTAAGCCTTAAACCCTAAACCCTACACCCAAAACCCAAAACGCCAAACCCTAAACCCAAAATACTAAACACTAACATGTAAACCCTAAACCCTAAACACTAAACCCTAAACCCTAAACCCTAAACCCAAAACCCTAAACACTAAACCTTAACCCAAACTCTAAGCCCTAAACCCGAAACCCTAAACCGTAATCCCTTAAACCTAAACCCTAAACCCTAAACCCAAAACCTTAAACCCTACACCCTAAAAACCCTAAACACCTAAACCCTAAACCCTAAACCCTAAACCCTAAAGCCAAAACCCTAAACCCTAAACCCTAAATACTAAACACTAAATGTTGACCTTATTGGTCACACCTAGTTTTGATTATGACAAATACTCTTGGTGCTGATGTTTGTACTAAGAATTGCATGCAGGTTCACCTTGTGCGTGCTTAGGACAAAAAGTCATATCATGATGACGTGAGGTGTTCGTGCTAAAGAATGAAGATATATGTGTTGTACTTTTTATTCATTTAATTATTTCTTTATTCTCGGATGTAATTTATTATGCACTATGCATGTGAATGGCTTGTAATAAATTGCATCATGCATGGTAGGTAGGTATGCTCAAAATGGCCATATTTGGTCTCTAGGGATTTACACAAACCATAGGTCACTAAACAAATGCACAAAGGTCCCCATTATAATCTTCATATTAGGGGAATTACAATTGGCCAATCTATAGGCTTAAAATTGAATAGGTTAAGAGGGTTCGGGCGACTGAACCTATGTCATGTAAAGCGGCTCGGGCGACCAAACAAAGTCAACATATTGACTTAGCTTCGGGTGACCGAACCTCTTTTGAAACATTTCTTCCTCGCGCACCCGAATACTTTCTAGGGCACTTTTCAACTACTCGAGTGACCATCTGTTTACGTTCAAATAAAGGCTCGGGCGATCGAACTACCTGGTTCGGTTAACCAAACTTAGCTTCAGGCACCCAAACCTCGGACATTTGGTTACTGACTTTGTTTCAACCAACCGAACCTCAACTCAGGCACCTGAACTTCTTAAAGTTGATTTCTTGATTGTGTCTATTCGGGCACCTGAACCTCGCAGGTTAAAATAATTTTTACCTGATTTTTTAATTGGGTAAACTGGGTTAATTTTCTTAATGGTCTTTTAGACAATTCCAATAATACCCATTGCATCCCCAAGGGTCAAAAAATCCTCCTTGCCTATATATACCAGTTCATTTGTCTTAATTACGTGTGAATTAGCAAACTTGATTAGGCAAAAATTCTCTCATTTTCCAAAACCCTAAGAAACCTACATTAGCCAAATATTCTTTCAAACACTCACATATTTTTCACTCGTGATTTCTCTAAGCATTGTGAGTATTTCAAGGCTATAGTGCTTAACCTACTTAGCTAGAACTCTTGGATTATTTATTTAATTGATTTTCTTTGAGAGTTTAGCATTAAAGTTCTTCCACAAATTTCATTTGATAAATCTTGTGTGGGAAGACTTTGAGTTTTTTGGTTCTTGCATCTTTGTTGCAAGTTACCTAAACCAAAATTTTGTGTGCAAAAATCCTTTACAAAAAAGCTAGTCTTTCAAACAACTCCATTGTGCTTTGTATATTGGAATATCCTATTGAGTTTGTTTGATTTATCTTAGTTAGCATATTTGAAACGCTGATCTGATTCTATGATATTCAAATAGTGTGTTTCAAATCCTGCCTAGAGTACACTCTAGATTTGGACTAAAAATATATACGTGATTGAGTGTTTAGCACACATTAGAGCACTGAGCATATTTATATATCATTCATTCTTGCATTATTGACTGAGCTATATTGGTGCACACATCTGCTTGTGCTGAAGCGCATTTCAGTATACAAACAATTTCATACACATTGGTTATATTCCAGGCACGGGCCTAAGGAGGGAGACTAGCCCTGGATTAGTCCTGGATTGGCTTAGACCTGGTTAGGAAAGCTAGGTGCACCAAAATGTTAAGGCGTGTCGATTGCGGTCAGCCCCTTGAATTGACCTAGTTTGTATAGGTGTCGCTCCACCCATTTAAGTGAGCATTATAGTGGTAATCCTTGTGCCAGTGTAGCCAAGGCGGGGACATAGGCACTTTTGGCCGAACCTCGATAACATATTGTGCGTGTTCTTTTCATTTCCGCAATTTACATTTACTGCACGTGTATATGTACATTGATGGTTGCATAGACTAACCCTAAGTTAATTTACATTGTTATTAAAATCAGTAGACCTAGGCAACAAATTTTTAAATACCCAATTCACTCCCCCTCTTGGGGTTGCACCTTAACTGTCAATTGGTATCAGAGTGAGGTTACTTAGACTTAGAAGTTGTTTAGTAAAAGATCACGATAGCTCATGTTAGTGCATCCCCTTCTTATGAGGGAAGATTAGTCACACACCCACCTGTATTCTGTGGTATTGATTATGCTATATGAAAATTTAGAATGACTGTGTATTTAAAAGCTCTAAATTGGAAACTTTGGAAAGTCATTGATCAAGGTGATTGTGTGCCTAAGAAGGTTATTGGGTGTACTGATGTCCCTAAATCTGAGCTTGAAATGAATGACCATGATAGGGACTTAGTACAGATAAACTTTGATGCCATGAATACCTTACTGCATGCTTTAGATTCTAATGTTTTATGTGAGGTTATGGCTTGTAGTAGTGCTAAGCAGATTTGGGACAAACTTGAGTGGAGATTTGGTGCGTCCATGCAAAAGGGAGTCACCTCTCCATGCGACTCAGGTTCTACTGGTCTTAAGGAAGGTAACCAGTGTTATGTAGCTTTAACCAATGATGAGGTTATTTCAATTCCTTCTGTTTTAGTAGATAAATCTGAAAATGATTCATATGCTGATTTGAATGATATGTCTGATTGTGAATCATATGATAGTAGTGATAATGAGAGCATGCCATCTTATGAGGAACTGCAAATTGAATACATGAGAATTCATAAGTCACTCATAAAAGCAAATAAGAAATATTATGTTTTGAAAAACAAGTTTGAAGCATGCATGAAAGAATGTGAATCTGAAGTTCTTGCTAAAAGAGAAAACATTTTGAAAATTAATAGCCTAGAAAGCAAGAATGAATCATTAGGAAATGAGATAACTATTTTGAAATCTAAAATTTCTAATGATGGCAATAAAGATTACTTGATTGTAGATCTTGAAAGTAAAGCAAACAATATGTCTAAGGAACTCTTGAAACTTCAGAATGTTTGCAAAAATTTGGAAAACTCAAAAATTCAAGATCTAGAGAAGAAAATAGAAGACCAATCTAGGATCATCTATACGTTCACTAGAGGCAAGGAAAACTTTAATAAACTGTTAGGTGCACAAAAGATGACCTTAGATAAAGAAGGTATAGGTTATAATGGGATTGAAAATAAGAAGAGAAAGAACCTATACATGGGGTACTTTGTAAAAGAATCAAAACACCTCACCAGTACCTCTTCTAGTCCATACACTCACACCACATGCATCTTATGTAAAAAGAAAGGGCACACAAAATTTTATTGCCCGTTTAAAAGAAAGGGTGTGAAACCTAAGCAAGTATGGAAAGCCAAAGAATCATCAGCTCCTAACCCATCAAAGACAAAAGAAAGAAATATGGTATGGGTAATTAAGAGAGAAAAGGAGGGACCTGCTCAAATAGGAATCACATGATTACATAGCTCTCCCTTAGTAGTTAGGATTAGTCGTAGGGTGAAGCATTCTCTAAAAGGTTAGGTTGTGGTCTAAGGCCCGTCAATTCTGTCCAAATCCAACCTCGTAGCCAATTCATTGTTCTAAATCCTACAGATAGTCCATAGAATCTCTTGCTTTAAAAATCAGATCAAATAAGGAAAAATAGACAATGGTCAGGCGACCGAACCCATCAGTACATTTGTAATTCGGTCGATCGAACCAGAAGGTTGACCACATCTCGGGCGGCTGAATCCTTATGTTCAAACTCACTCGGGCTACTGAACAATCTTCGGGTCCCTGAATATTTTTTCGGGCTACCGAATTGAGACCTTTAGGCGACCGATGAACTTAGTTCAAAAACTCTTTAAGCGGCCGACCCTCGAAAATACAAAATTGGCCCTTGAAATTCAGCCAACCGAACGTATCTTCGGGCTGCCGAACAAACTCAAAGACCTCTCATAATTAAGGTTGTTTGGGCAACTGAACCATGACCCAGGCGCCCGAACCGCACTGATATATATGGCATTTCGCGAATTTCAGTTCATTTCTTCCATTCTCTTGAGAGTCTCCTATGTTTTTCTCTCTCACAGCCTTCCTTAGCCCTAAGACAAACTCATTCCCATGGCCAAAGAGGAGAGACGTGTTGCCGCGGGTGTTCCCTTAGATCAGTGATTTCCCACACCCAATTGGTGTATCAAGTATGAGAGAGTGTTACATCTGAAGGATCCCATTCTGGCAAAGATCCTTGATATCGAGTTCATGAAAACTCACTTCAACAATGTCCTTGACATGTTTCGATATCAAGGATGGTACGAATTCATCGCCTTCTAGCCCAGAGGGATGTACCTACTGCTTGTTCAGCTCTTTCATGCCAACCTTGCTCGAGATGGCCAGGGCTACTACACTAGCGTACTAGAGACCGACATCCATTTCGATAACGCATACCTGGCCGAGACATTCGATATCCAGTGTGGCGACTTCATCTGCTCCGACTCCTCATCCACTTGGATAGCCGAGTAGGACTTCACTATGAGTACATTTGTTAATTTGGTAATGGCACGTCCTGTAGCTGATTTGACTCATACCCCCAGCTACAGATTCTTGACTTTAGAGGCAAAGGTGGTACACCACCTGATTTCCTATAACATCTTGCCTAAATCAGGATCAAGGGACCATATGTCCTACTTGGACTGCTTTTTCATGTGGTGCCTCTTCACTAGGAAGAAGCTAAACCTGCCTAGATTAATCCTGCGGTGGATGTTTGTCAAAACCGATGGAGAGAGGATCATTTTACCCTACGGTGGGATTTTATCTAGGATATTCGTTAGGGAAAGATTGAACAGGTCACCACTTGCCAACATTAAGAAAGTACGACCATCAGATGTCTTTAATTCAACCACCTTTGATGGGATACAAGCTGACTGGCAATATGTGGTTGCCTATTGCACATGAGAGAGGGCTGGGAGCTCAGGATACCCTGCAAGAGCTGCCCCACGTACCATCTTCCGTTGAGATCATGGCAACCATCACTGATCTCTCCACCTCGTTTCAGGAGTTCCGAGTCTCCATGATTGAGCAAGCGTCTTCTTCTCAGGCTAGGCTTGACTCTTTTTACAACGAGTTCACTGATTTCGGTCCGAGGTTCGGGCTAACTTTCACATCCTTGGTGAGCGACTGCGTGAGATGAATGATGAGGATATCAGTGAGGATGACCAAATGGAGCTAAGTGGGGTAGAGGGAGATGATGATCATGACAACGGAGAGACCTAGGAGTGCTTCATGAGGATCTAGTCCGTCATCCTACAGCTTCACATTTTATCTATGTTATTCAGATATATTACTTTCATTTGGGTCTATACCTATACTTAAAACAGCCTATATGTCTGTTTCTGTTTGACTTTCATATTCTCCACACACACAGACACTATGATATGATGCTATGTGATTATGATAGACACACATATATGCAATACTTTGATGTGCATGTGATTGTATTTAATTGATTATTATGTTAAAATACATGCTGCCTCCTGCATGGCGGATGCAGTGATTGAGAATTTTCTACTGGTAGATTATAGGTTCTCGCATGCCTTACTCTTGAAATACTGCCTGTTTGAGAACTATTTTTATGCAGCTTAATTTTGGGAAATGTCTTGTTTACAGCCGGCATGTTGCCGGATTTTTTTTTGGACATTTGCCCAAAATAATTGAGATGATGTGCTTTGCAAATGTGATCTATATTTAAGATCTAAATTCTTACGCTTGTTCCATTTGCATTATTTGATTAAACTCCTTGGGGTTAGTTGTGCGTATTTATTTAGAATACTAGTAGATTCTTATGGATTGGTTACATCTTTAGACAAAGTGTTGCCAAATTTTTGAAACCTT
Source organism: Malania oleifera (assembly GCF_029873635.1). Taxonomy (NCBI): domain Eukaryota; kingdom Viridiplantae; phylum Streptophyta; class Magnoliopsida; order Santalales; family Ximeniaceae; genus Malania; species Malania oleifera. Next base: position 70,902,369 of record NC_080417.1, on the reverse strand, counting down.
TGCATTTAACTTAATATCATTTTCTTAATGCTAAACTCTTTAAAACTTGAGTGCGTTTCTAAGAAAATTTATGATTTTTACTCAAGTTGATAAGTAAAGAAAATGCATATTCTCAGGGAGAGTCTTGTATTTCAAAATCATTAGGCTCTGAGAAAATAAATATGTAAATGTATCCTGCATTCACCGCTATATCTTTTAGAAAATACAGTATCAACTGGTATCAATGAGCCCAACTTGGTAAATTTTTGAATTGATATCATGTTCATTTCAAAACTGATAAAATGTCCTTATAACTAGTGGTATTGTTTTAATAATTGGTTTCTTCTCTACCACTTAGTTATAACTATTGGTATCAAACTCACATGTAGGGGCATACTTGCTTGTCTTGCTAACCAAAGATGATTATGTTGAAATTAACTTTAAAATGTTTTTGAAAGGATAAGTGAAAACCAAATGAAAAATTAATTTTCATCCCTGCGTAATCATCTATTGGGGAGAGTATAGAGCATTAAGATTGTTGACGTGTTGCGTGCTACTTATACTTCTTCAATGCATATTATGTTTGGGTTAATTGATTAAAATACGTCATATACTATTCACTATAACTCCAAACAGGTTACTTAGGTATAGAATTATTATTGGAAATAGTTTACTTTCAAACGGCATGCTACCGAAATTTTTTATTGGAAATAGTCTACTTTCCCAATATACTTCTTGTATGTAATTGATATGCTTTGCCTTCGCGCTTTATTGTTTAACCCCTTTTGTTGTTGCTAAAAAGGGGAGAAGAGACAAAAGTGGGTAATATTGTGCTTACTTATGCTTAAATCTTCAATTATCTTTTTATATTTATGCATAAAGTGAGGGGGAGCCTTTCTTGGCTAAACCCACATTTTGCATAAGGTATTTGTCATCATCAAAAAGAGGAGATCGTTGACCTTATTGGTCGCACCCAATTTTGATTATGAAAAATACTCTTGGTACTGATGTTTGTACTAAGAATTGCATGCAGGTTCACCTTGTGCGTGCTTAGGAAAAAAAGTCATATCATGATGACGTAAGGTGTTTGCGCCGAAGAATGAAGATATATGTGTTGTACTTTTTATTCATTTAATTATTTCTTTATTCTGAGATGTAATTTATTATGGACTGTGCGCGTGTATGACTTGTAATAAATTGCATCATGCCTGGTAGGTAGGTATGCTTAAAACGACCATTGTTGGTCTCTAAGGATTTACACAGACCCTAGGTCACTAAACAAATGCACAAAGGTCCCCATTATAATCTTCATATCAGGGGAATTACAATTGGCCAATCTATGGGCTTAAAATTGAATAGGTTGAGAGGGTTTGGACGACCGAACCTATGCCATGTAAAGCGGCTCGGGCGATTGAACAAAATCAACATATTCACTTAGCTTCAGAAGACCGAACCTCTTTTGAAACGTATCTTCCTCGAGCACCTGAATACTTTCCAGGGCACTTTTCAACTACTCGAGCAATCATCTGTTTACGTTCAAATAGAGGCTCGGGCGACCGAACTACCTGGTTCGGTTAACCGAACTTAGCTTCAGGCACCCAAACCTCGGACATTTGGCTACTGACTTTGTTTCAGCAAACCGAACCTCAATTCGGGCACCTGAACTTCTTAAAGTCGATTTCTTGACTGTGTCTATTCGGGCACCCGAACCTCGCAGGTTAAAATAATTTTTACTTGATTTTTTAATTGGGTAAACTGGGTTAACTTTCTTAATGATCTTTTAGACAATTCTAATAATACTCATTGTATCCCCAAGGGTCAAAAAATCCTCCTTGGTTATATATACCAGTTCATTTGTCTTAATTACGTGTGGATCAGCAAACTTGATTAGGGCAAAAATTCTCTCATCTTTCAAAACCCTAAGAAACCTACATTAGCCAAATATTCTTTCAAACTCTCACATATTTTTCACTCATGATTTCTCTAAGCATTGTGAGTATTTCAAGGCTATAGTGCTTAACCTACTTAGCTAGAACTCTCACTTGAATTATTTATTTAATTGATTTTCTTTGAGAGTTTAGCATTAAAGTTCTTCCACGGATTTCATTTGATAAATCTTGTGTGGGAAGACTTTGAGGTTTTTGGTTCTTGCATCTTTGTTGCAAGTTACCTAAACCTAGATTTTGTGTGCAAAAATCCTTTACAAAAGCTAGTCTTTCAAACAACTCCATTGTGCTTTGTATATTGGAATATCCTGTTGAGTTTGTTTGATTTATCTTGCTTAGCATATTTGAAACCCTGATCTGATTCTGTGATATTCAAATAGTGTGTTTCAAATCCTACTTAGATGTACACTCTAGATCTGGACTGAAAATATATACATGATTGAGTGTTTAGCACACATTAGAGCACTGAGCATATTTACATATCATACGTGCTTGCATTATTGACTGAGCTATATTGGTGCACACATTTGCTTGTGTTGAAGCACATTTCAGTGTACAAACAATTTCATACACATTGGTTGTATTCCAGGCATGGGCCTAAGGAGGGAGACTAGTCATGGAATAGTCCCGGATTGGCTTAAACCCGGTTACGAAAGCTAGGTGTGCCATCCTGTTAAGGCGTGTCGGTTGAGGTCAACCCCTTGAATTGACCTGGTTTGTATAGGTGTCGCTCCACCCATTTAAGTGAGCATTATAGTGGTAATCCCTGTGCTGGTGTGGCGAAGGTGAGGACGTAGGCACTGTTGGCCGAAACTCGATAACATATTGTGTGTGTTCTTTTCATTTCAGCAAGTTACATTGACTGCATGTGTACGTGTACTTGATGGTTGCATAGACTAACCAAAGGCTAATTTACATTGTTATTAAAAATCAGTAGACCTAGGCAACAAATTTTTAAATACCCAATTCACCCCCCCCTCTTGGGGTTGCACCTTAACTGTCACTAAACCCTAAACCCTAAACCCTAAGCCTTAAACCCTAAACCCTAAACCTTAAACCCAAAACCCTAAACGCTAAACCCTAAACCCTAAAACCCTAAACCCAAAATCCTAAACCAAAAACCCTAAACCCAAAACCCAATACCCTAAAACCATAAACCCTAAAACACTAAACCCAAAACCCTAAACCCTAAATTCAAAGCCCTAAACCCTAAACCCTAAACCCTAAGCCCTAAACCCCTAAAAACTAAACCCAAAAACACAAACACCTAAACCATAAACACAAAACCCTAAACGCTAAACCCTAAACCATTACTCAAAACCTTAAACTCTAAACCCTAAACCCTAAACCCTAAGCCCTAAGCCCTAAACCGTAGACTCTAAACCCTAAAACCTAAACACCTAAATCCTAAATCGTAAACCCTAAACCTTAAACACTAAATCCTAAACCCCAAACCCAAAATCATAAACTCTAAACCCAAAACCGTAAACGCTAACACCCTAAATCCTAAACCCTAAATCCTAAATCCTAAATCCAAAACCCAAAACCCTAAACCATAAACCCTAAACCCAAAAACATAAACCCAAAAATCTAAACACTAAAACCCTAAACCCTAAACCCTAAACCCTAAGTATAAACCCTAAACCCCAAACCCTAATCCCGTAATGCTAAACCCTAAACACAAAACCCTAAACCCTAGACCCTAACAACCCTAAACCCTAAACCCTAAGCCCTAAGCCCTAAAACCTAAACCCTAAAACATAAAAACCTAAACCTTAAACCCTAAACCCTAAAGCCGAAACCCAAAACGCTAAACCCAAAACCCTAAATACTAAACACGAAACCCCAAACCCTAAGCTCTAAACCATAAACCCTAAACCATAAACCCAAAACCCTAACTCCTGAACCCTAAACCTTAAATACTAAAAACTAAACCATAAACCCTAAACCCTAAACCCTAAAACCCTAAACCAGAAACCCAAACTCGAAACCCTAAACCCTAAACCCTTCCTAAACCCTAAAACAAAAACCATAAAACCTAAACACCTAAACGAAACCTTAAACCCTAAACCATAAACCATGGTCCCTAAACACTAAACAATAAACCAGAGACCCTAAACCCTACACCTTAGGCCCTAAAACCTAAACCCTAAACCTTAAACCCTAATCCCTAACCCTAAACCCTAAATACTAAATCAAAAACCCTAAACCCTAAGCCCTAAACCCCTAAAACCTAAACCAAAAAACAAAAACACCTAAACCCTAAACCCTAAACCCAAAACCCAAAACCATAAACCCTAAACACTAAATCCTAAACCCTAACTCCAAACCCTAAACTCAAAACCCTAAACCCTAAACCCTAACCATAGACCCTAACTCGTAAACCCTAAACCCTAGTCCCAACACACTAAACAATAAACGAGAGACCCTAAACCCTAAACTTAGACCCTAAAACCTAAACCCTAAACCTTAAACCCTAATCCCTAACCCTAAACTCTAAATCCTAAATCAAAAACCCTAAACCCTAAACCCTAAGCCTAAAACCCCTAAAACCTAAACCAAAAAACCAAAACACCTAAACCCTATACCCAAATGCCTAAACCCTAAACCGTAAACCCCAAACACTAAATCCTAAACCTTAACTCTAAACCCTACACTCAAAACCCTAAACCCTAAACCCTAAACCTTAAGCCCTAAGCCCTAAGCCCTAAACACTAAACTCTAAACCCTAAAACCTAAACACCTAAACACCTAAACCCTAAACCCTAAACCCAAAACCCCAAACCCTAAACCCTAAACACTAAATCCTAAACCTTCAATCCTAAACCCTAAACCCCAAAACCCAAAACCCAAAACCCAAAACCCCAAATTCAAAACCCTAAACACTACACACTAAACACTAAACGCTAAACCCAAAACCCTAACTATAAACCCTAAACCCCAAACCCTAATCCCTTAACGCTAAACCCTAAACCCAAAACCCAAAACCCAAAACCCTAAACCCTAGCCCTAAAAACCCTAAACCCAAAACCCTAAGCCCTAAAACAAAAACCCTAAAACCTAAACACCTAAACCCTAAACCCTAAAGCCAAAACCCTAGACCCTAAATACTAAACACTAAACCCTAAACCCTATGCCCTAAAATATAAACCCTAAACCCTAATTCCTAAACCCTAAACCCAAATACTAAACACTAAACCGTAAACCCTAAACCGTAAACCCTAAACCCTAAAACACTAAACTGGAAACCCAAATCCCGAAACGCTAAACCCCAAAACCTAAACCATAAAATCAAAACCCTAAAACCTAAACACCTAAACCCAAACCCTAAACTCTAAACAGTAAACCATGAACCCTAAACCCTAAAGCCTAAACTCTAAACCCTAAACCCAAACCCTAGACCCTAAACTCTAATCCCTAAACCCAGGTCCCTAAACACTAAATAATAAACCCAAGACCCTAAACCCTAAACCCTAGCCCCTAAAACCACCCTAATCCCTAACCCTAAACCCTAAACCCTAAATCAAAAACCCTAAACCCAAAACCCTTAACCCTAAATCCTAAACCCTAAACCCTAAAACCTAAACACCTAAACAATAAACCCTAAACCCAAAACCCTAAAAACTAAAACCTAAACCCTAACCCTAAACCCTAAACCCTAAACCCTAAAACCTTGAACCCTAAAACACTAAACCATAAACCCCAAAACCCTAAACCCTAAACCCCAAACCCTAAATCCAAAACCCTAAACCCTAAACCCTATACCCTTCACCCTAAACCCTAAAACAAAAACCCAAAAACCTAAACACCTATACCCCAAACCCTAAACCCTAAACCCTAAACCCAAAACCCTAACTCTAAACCCTAAACCGTAAACCCTAAACTTAAAATCCTAGGCTCTAGACCCTAAACCCTAAAATCTAAACAATAAAAATTAATCCTTAACTCTAGACTCTAAACCGTAAACCCTAAACTTTAAACCCTAAATCCAAAACCCTAAGCCCTAAACCCTAAACCTTAAACCCTAAAACATAAACACCTAAACCCTAAACCCTAAACCCTAAACCCTAAAGCCAAAACCCTAGACCCTAAATACTAAACACTAAACCCTAAACCCTATGCCCAAAACCATAAACCCTAAACCTTAAACCCAAAACCCTAATTCCTAAACCCTAAACCAATAATACTAAACACTAAACCGTAAACCCTAAACCCTAAACCCTAAAACCCTAAACCAGAAACCTCAAACCCAAAACCCGAAAAGCTAAACCCTAAAACCAAAACCATAAAACCAAAACCCTAAACCCTAAACTGTAAACCGTGAACCCTAAACCCTAAACCCTAAACCCTAAACCCTAACCCTGGACCCTAAACCGTAAACCCAAAACCCTGGTCCCTAAACACTAAACAATAAACCCAAGACCCTAAACCCTAAACCCTAGCCCCTAAAACCTAAACCCTAAACCTTAAACCCTAATCCCTAACCCTAACCCTAACCCAAAACCCTTAACCCCAAATTTTAAACCCTAAACCCTAAAACCTAAACACCTAAACCCTAAACCCTAAACCCAAAACCCTAAAAACTAAACCCTAAACCCTAACCCTAAACCCTAAACCCTAAACCCTAAAACCCTGAACCCTAAAACACTAAACCATAAACCCTAAAACCCTAAACCGTAAACCCTAAACCCTAAATCCAAAACCCTTCACCCTAAACCCTAAAACAAAAACACAAAAAGCTAAACACCTAAACCCCAAACCCTAAACCCTAAACCCTAACTCTAAACCCTAAACCCTAAACCCTAAACCTAAAATCCTACGCCCTAGACCCTAAACCCTAAAATCTAAACACTAAACATTAAACCCTAACTCTAGACCCTAAACCGTAAACCCTAAACATTAAACCCTAAATCCAAAACCCTAAGCCCTAAACTCTAAACCCTAAACCCTAAATCCTGAATCCTAATTCCTAACCCCAAACCCTAAACCCTAAAACCTAAACCCTAAACCCTATACCCTGAAAACCCTAAACCCTAAACCCTAAATTGTAACCCCAAATCCATACCCCAAACCCTAAACCCTAAACACGAATCCCTAAACCCTAAATCCAATAAACCTAAACCCTACACCCTAAACCGTACACCAAAAACTCTAAGCCTTAAACCCTAAACCCAAAACCGTAAATCCTAAACCCTAAATACTAAACACTAAATCATAAACCCCAAAACCTAAACCCTAAATCCAAAACCCTCAACCCTAAATCCTAAACCTTAAAACCTAAACACCTAAACCATAAACCCCAAAATGTAAACCCTAAACCCTAAAACCTAGCCCAAAACCCTAAACCCTAAACCCTAAAGACCTAAACCCTAAAACACCAAACTCTAAACCCTAAAACCCTAAACCCTAATACCTAAATCAAAAACCCTAAACCCTAAACCCTATAACCTAAACACTAAAAGCCAGACACCTAAACCCTAAACCCTAAACCCTAAACCTTAAACACTAAACCCTAAACCCTAAACCCTCAAACCCTAAACCTTAAAACACTAAGGTCTAAACCCTAAAACCCAAAACCCTAAACCCTAACTCCTAAATCAAAAACCCTATACCCTAAATTCTAAACCCCAGACCCTTAACCATAAACCCTAAAACCTAAACCCTAAAAAAAAACCACCTAAACCCTAATCCCTAAACCCCAAACTCTAAACACCAAACCCTAAAAACCTAAACCCTAAACCCTAACACCTAAACCCTAAACTAGAACCCAAAACCCTAAACCCTAAATCCTAACTCTAAACCCTAAACCCTAACTCTAAACCATAAAACCCTAAACCCTAGAACCTGGACCTTAAAAACCCAAAACCCTAACTCTAAACCCTAAAACCCTAAACCCTAAAGCCTCAACCCTAAACCCTAAACACAAAACCCTAGAACCTAGACCTTAAAAACCCTAATCCCTAAACCCTAAAACTTAAACACTAAAACCGAAACAGCTAAACCCTAAACCTTAAAGCCTAAATTAAAAACTCTAAAATCGAAACCCTAAACCCTAAATACAAGACACTAAACCCTAAACCATAAACCCTAAGACCTATACTTTAAACCCTAAACGCTAAACCCCAAACCCTAAACCTTAAAACCTAAAAACCTAAACCCTAAACCCAAACACCTGAACCATAAACCCGAACCCTAAACCCTAACTCTAAACCCTAAAACCCTAAACCCCAAACCCTCAACCCTATACCCTAAACCCTAGAACCTGGACCTTAAAAACCCTAAACCCTAAACCGTAAAACCTAAACACTAAAATAGAAACAACAAAACCCTAAACCCTAAAACCTAAACCCTAAAACCTAAACCCTACACCCTAAATACTAAACACTAAACCCAAAACCTTAAACTCTAAACCCTCAAACCTAAACCCTAAACCCTAAACCCTAAACCCCAAACCCTAAACCCTAAAACATAAACCCAAAAACGTAAAAACCCAAACCCTAAACCTTAAACACTAAACTAGAAACCCTAAACCCGAAACCCTAAACCCTAAACCCTAAACCCAAAACCTTAAACCCTAAACCCTAAACCCTAACCCAAACCACTAGCCCCAACCCCTAAACCATAAACCAAAACATTAAACCCTAAACCATATAACCCTAAACCCTAAGCATTATACCCTAAACCCTAAACCTTAAACACTATAATCCTAAACCCTATAACCCTAAACCTTAAAACCAAAACCTTAAACCCTAAAACCCCAAACCCTAAACCCTAAGCCCTAAACCATAAACCCAAAACCTTGAACCCAAAACCCAAAACCCAAAACCCTAAACCCTAAACCCTAAACCCCAAACCCAAAATACTAAACACTAAAACCATAAACCCTAAACCCTAATCCCTAAACCCTAAAAACTAAACACTAAAACGTAAACACTAAACCCAAACCCTAAACATTAAACCCTAAACCCTAAATCTTAAATCTTAAACCCTAAACCCTAAACTCTAAACCCTAAAACCCTAAACCATAAACCCTAAACCCTAAACCCTAAAGCACAAAACTTAAACCCTAAAACCAAAACATCTAAACGCTAAACCCTAAACCATAAACCCTAAACACTAAACCCAAAACCCTAACTCTAAAGCCAAACACCCTAAACCCTAACCCTAAACCCTAGACCTTAAAAACCCTAAACCCTAAAACCTAAACCCCAAAACCCAAAACCCTAAAACCTAAACCCTAAACCCTAAAACCTAAACCCCAAAACCTAAACACCTAAACCCTAAACCCTAAACCCTAAACACTAAACCCTAAACCTTAACCCGAAACCCTGAACCCTAAACCATAAACCCTAAACCCTAAACCCTAGACCCCAAAAACCCTAAATGCTAAACCCCAAACCCTAAACCATAAACCCTAAACCCTAGACCGAAAAAATCCTAAACACTGAACCTTAACCCATAACCCTAGCACCAACTCCTAAACCCTAAACACAAATTCCAAAACCCTAAACCTTAAACCCTAAACCCTAAACCCTAAACCCTAAACACTAAAACCCTAAACCCTAAGCCCTAAACCATAAACCCTAAACCTTAAACCTAAAATCCTAAACCCCAAACCCTAAAGCCTAAACCTTAAACCCTAAATCCTAAACCCTAAATACTAAACACTAAACCGAAAACCCTAAACCCTAAACCCTAAATCTGAAACCCTAAACCCTAAACACACAACCCTAAACCGTAAACCCTAAAACCTAAAAAATAAAACCTAAACACCTAAACCCTAAACCTGAAACCCTAAACCCTAAACTCTAAACCCTAAAACCCTAAACCCTAAACCCTAACCTTTAAACCATAAACCCTAAACCTTAAACCCAAAACCCTAAACCCTAAACCCTAAACCCAAAATACTAACACTAAACTGTAAACCCTAAACCTTAAACCCTAAATCCAAAACCTTAAACCCTAAACCCTAAACCCTAATCCCTAAACCCTAAAACCTAGACACTAAAACCTAAACACCTAAACCCTAAACCCTAAACACTAAACCCTAAACCTTTACCATAAACTTTAAACCCTAAACCCTAAAACGTAAACCCTAAAACCTAAACACCTAAACCCTAAACCCTAAACCATAAACCCTAAACCCTAAATCCAAAACCTGAGACCCCAAAAGCCCTAAATGCTAAACCCTAAAACGTAACCCAAAACCCTAACACCAACCCCTAAACCCTAAACCTGAGATCCTAAACCCTAAACCCAATAACCCTAAGCCCTAAACTTGAAACCCTAAACCCTAAACCCTACACCCTAAACCCTACACCCTAAACCTTAAACATTATAACCGTAAACCCTAAACCTTAAACACTAAACCTTAAACACTATAACACTAAACCCTAAAGCCTAAACCCTAAAATCTTTAGTCCAAATAATTGATGATGTTTGAAATTTGTTTTTTAACTTTTAGTTTACTAAATTATAACACAAATTATCTATACAACAAAAATCCTAATATATTTCAAATCAATCCACTTTTTGATTGGGTTATGAAAAAAAAAGCCAAGATACTTTGTGATTTCTTACACTTTTATAAAACTGATCATGGATTATGTATGAATCCAATCTTTCTTAATAATAATTTATTTTTTTTATTTTATAATATAATATTAAACATTTATAATCAAATTTTTTATTATCTTGATTGGTTGTGGTTGAATTGTTTTTTTTTTTACTTGTTGTGGTTGTTGATATTAAACAAAGAATTAAAATTGAAATAATTTTAAAAATTCCAATTCAGCCCCCCCCCCCCTTTTGGGAAGCTATCCTAATTTCAATTAGTATCAGAGCCTAGTTATAGCAAATTCCTAACAAGAAGCTATAAAAAGATCTAAATGGCTAAAATAGGAATAGCTCCTTTTGGAGAGGGTCAATCCTCAACTCGTCCACCAATCTTTTGTGGACACAACAACACCTTTTGGAAAAAGAGAATGCAAATCTACCTCTAACACATGGATTGGAAAGCATGGGAAGTAGTTGTCGATAGAGACCTTCTTCCCACCAAGATAATAGACGGAAAGCATATTCCAAAAGAAAAAAAGGATATGATTGATCTAGATTATAAGATGCTTCAAATAAACTCAAGTGCTATAAATGCTTTGTATTGTGCTTTAGACGCTAACGAATTCAATAGGGTCATGGCTTGTAAAACAACTAAAGAAATATGGGACAAATTAGAAGTCACATATGAAGGAATCATTGATGTTAGGGACAATAGAATAGACATGTTAACAAGCGAATATGAAGCATTCAAAATGAATTCAGATGATTCCATATCAAGTAAGATTCACTCACATAATTAACTCCTTAAGTGCCTTAGGAAAAACTTATACCACCTACGAAATGATTAGGAAAATTTTGAGAGGCCTTCCCTCAATAAGGGAACCTAAGGCTACAACAATTACCTAAGGAAAAAACCTTAAGACCACCTCCTTAGATGAACTCATAGGATCACTTCTTACTTATGAAATGTCTCTAAAAGAAAGAAATCCTGAACCAAAGCATAAGAAATCTATTGCACTAAAAGCATCAATCCACAGCTCAAGCGAAGAAGAAAGTGAATCAAGTAACTTAGATCAAGATGAATTAGCATTCATCACTAAGAGACTAGGAAAGTTTTATAGAAGAAATAAAAGATTTCCTAAGAAGTTCAACAAAAGAAAAACTGAAAAGGTAGAATCAAGTAGAAAAGAAAATAAAAGTAAAAATGAACCTCCTATATGCTATCATTGTAAGAAACCAAGACATATCAAACCGGATTGCCCTTTGCTCAAGAAAGACAAGAAGAAAAATAAGGAAGCTATGAAGGTTACTTGGGATGACTCAAGCTCCAACAAAACTGAAAACGAATCAAGTGGACAAGAGATGGCAAACGTATGCTTCATGGCGAATGATGAAGAGGTAAATTCTTACTACTCTTTAATTGAATCTAGCAATGAATCTTATGACAAGTCGTGTGATAGTATGCCCTCATACAAAGAATTACAAGCTGAATTATTTTCTTTACATAAAAGATTTATAAAAATTTCCAAAAGAAACATAACCTTTAAAGATCAAAATAAAGAACTTTTGAAGCAACTTAAATCATTTAAAACTATTGAAGAAGAAAAAGATTCTTGTATTGAGAAGTTAGAGGAAGAAGTAAGTAAAGTAACTCAAGAAATAGGCAAAACTCATAAAGAAAACTTGAGTAAAAAGGATCAAGAAATAAATGAACTAAAGAAATTAGTAGAAGATAAAGAACAAATTATATATAATTTTACTAAAAGGAAAGATAATTTTGAAAAAATGATTGGACAACAAAGGTTACATGGGAATAAAGAAGGAATAGGTTACAATGATAAACCAAACAAAAAGAATAAGAAATTATACATGGGATATTTTGTAAAGGAAGCCAAGCACTATGCTAGCACTTCCTCACACAACAAACATGAACACACTACTTGCTATATGTGCAAGACCAATGGTCATGTAATGTTTGATTGATCACTAAAAAGGAAGTATGTTAAAATATAAGAAGAATGGAAAGTCAATAATGGATTTAACAAAAAAAATAAAGAAAGTTAAAAGGATTTGGGTTCTTAAAACTAACCAAATGAATCATCCATTGTAGGTATGTTTTAGGACAACATCATCAACGAACAAGTGGAAAGGAAGAAAACCTAATATCTCTTACTTTCATGTATTTGGATGCAAATGCTTCATCCTTAACACTGAAGATGATTTAGGAAAGTTTGATGCAAAATCTGATGAAGGTATCTTTTTAGGCTACTCTACAAATAGCAAAGCCTATAGGGTCTATAATAGGAGAACTCTTACTATCATTGAATCAATACACATAACATTTGATGAATCCAACATTTATGAAAATAAAATTCAGAAAATGAAAACAAAGATGTTCCACACAAAAAGAAGATCTTGAAATAAAGGAAGAAAATATTAATGAGACTTCAAATGAAAACATTGTAGAAAGTCTAGAACTTCCCAAAGAATGGAAATATTCTAAAATTCATCCAAAAGAACAAATACTTGGAGAAACTTCAAAAGGAATAACCACTCGAGCCTCATTAAAAAATATTTGCAACCATTATGCCTTTTTATCTTAAGAAGAACCCAAAAATATTGATGAAGCTTGAAAATATGAATCTTGGATAATAGCTATGCAAGAGGAACTAAATCAATTTGAAAGAAGTCAAGTATGGGAACTTATACCAAAACCCAAAAACAAATCAATCATAGGAACTAAATGGGTGTTTAGAAATAAAAAGGATGAAAATGGAGTAATTGTAAGAAATAAAGTTAGACTAGTAGCTCAAAGATATAATCAAGAAGAAGGTATTGATTACGATGAAACCTTTGCCCCTGTAGCAAGAATGGAAGCAATTAGGATGCTCTTAACTTATGCAGCCTCTAAGGACTTCAAATTATATCAAATGGATGTAAAAAGAACTTTCTTAAATGGATATATAAATGAAGAAGTATATGTAAAATAACCTCTAGGTTTTGAAAATTCAAAAAATTCAGATCATGTATTTAAGTTAACTAAAGCTTTATATGGATTAAAACAAGCTCATAGAGCTTGGTATGAAAGACTAAGTAAGTTCCTAATTCAAAACAATTTCTCAAGAGGAAAGATAGATAGTACGCTGTTTATAAAAACCAAAAACAAAGACATGCTTATAGTACAAATTTATGTTGATGATATTATTTTTGGAGCAACTAATGAGGATTTGTGTAATGAATTTGCTAAGTCTATGCAAGAAGAGTTTAAATGAGTATGATGGGAGAGTTAAATTACTTTCTAGGATTACAAATCAAACAAGCAAAAAATGGAACTTTCATAAATCAAACTAAATATATTAAAGATATGTTAAAGAAGTTTGATATGGAAGAAAGTAAACCAATAGGAACTCCTATGAGCACTTCAACTAGTCTTGACAAAGATGAAAAAGGAAAATAAGTGATACTAAGCATTACCGAGGAATGATAGGAAGCTTACTTTATTTAACAGCAAGTAGACCAGATATTATGTTTAGCGTATGTATGTGTGCTAGGTTTCAATCACCTCCTAAGGAATCACACCAAACAACGGTTAAAATAATCCTTAGATATCTATTAGGCACACTTGAACTAGGTTTATGGTATCCAAAGGAAACTGAATTTGAAATGATTAGCTATTCAGATGCAGACTTTGCTAGATGTAAATTAGATAGAAAAAGCACAAGTGGAATGTGTCATTTTCTAGGACACTCTTTAGTTTCATGATCTTCAAAGAAACAAAACTCTGTAGCATTATCCACAGCAAAAGCAGACTACATAGCTACAGGAAGTTGTTGTGCGCAAACGTTGTATATGAAACAGCAACTAAATGATTTCAAAAAACAGTATCAAACTATTCCCATAAAATGTGACAACACAAGTGCCATTAATATTTCAAAAAATTTGGTATCTCACTCAAGAATAAAACATATTGACATAAGACATCATTTATTGAGAGATCAGGTGCAAAACGAAGATATAATGCTAGAATTTGTGAATACAAATGATCAATTAGCGGATATATTCACAAAACCTTTATCTGAAGAGTGATTCATATTTATAAGAAGAGAATTAGGCATGTTACATAGTCGTGAAGTCAACTAAACTTTGTTCTGCTTGGCAGGCAACTACCACCAAGGTGCCAGGCGACTGCAAGGCTACTGATTTTTCAGATTCTACATGAACAGGTGCCTGCCACATTCTAGTAGGCAACTACCTCGCGGTGGGTAGGGTGTAAAACCCTTCTTAAGTCATTTTAACTTCCATCAGGCACCTGCTCTTTTATCCTTCTCTCTGAAATTTTTCTTCTCTACCATTTTCCATACAAATATTTCATCCAAATCAACTTGAAACTGAGCTTCTAATTCTTCCTCCTCACCAAATCACGAACCTAACCTAGGGTTTCCTTGTTCTTCTCTTCCATACAAACGTGCCACGAGCAAATTCAGTCGGTATCAAGGGATCTTCGTCTTCAACAAGGATCAAAAATGATGAGGTGGAGAAGTGGTTAGTAACTCCATATGCTAAGAAACTTTATCGGAACCAGATCGCTTCAGCCAAACCTATTTTAGGTAAAGTTCTTGATGTTACATTCTTCAATACGGATTTTCTTGAAATCATGGAACTTTTTAAGGCGATTGGATGAGATCGATTTATTACATATCAAGTTAAAGGATAATATCCCAATGTTGTTCGGATTTTCTATGCAAATATGGAAAGATGTGATAATGGGATCAAAACCAATCTTCTTAGGCAAAATATTCATCTTACTCGCATATCTTTGGGAAAAATTCTTCGAGTCAAGCCAGGAGATTTTGAGGTTCACATTGTTGAGAAACAATGGATTATGTCCCCAGGGTTTCACTCCATAAGAATTTTTGCCTCCGGTCATAACTGATACTCCTGTTAATTTTGGGCATCCACCTCTTTACAAACAGCTCATTCTAAAAGTTCTAATCCTACACAAACTCATTACAAACAATATCCTACCACGTTCCTATTCTCATGATCGTATTTCATTCCTAGATTGTTTTGTAATGTGGTGTATTCTCAAAGGGAAAAAGATGGATCTTCCAAACCTAATTATTCAGTGGATTATTATGAAAGTTGATGCCCCTTGTATTGTTCTACCATATATGTTGGGATGTTAAATATGGTCTTTGCTCATTTTAATGTTCTTACACCATCATTTAACTTCACTAGCAAAACCCATTACGATATTTTTTCTGACACTATTCTTAAACACATGGGATATAAGAACTCTCCTCAAGGATGGTTTCATAAAGGACATCACCATGTATCATCTGCACCACCACCTCAGTCTTCCATACCAGCATCTTCAATTCAACTTGACCCAGAAACTCCTTCTTGGTTCGTTCCATTTTTTAATCACTATATGATCTTCAGTGATGAAATGAAATCTGGACTTGGTACTCTACAGGAGAAGGTTTCTACTATAGAAACTCATTGTTCAAGTATTGATAAGCGAGTTGACAAGATTGAACAACAGTTGGCCAGCTCCTCTAAAGGCAAATCTCCAATGAATATCAGCTCTGCTACATCAAGTGATGATGAATCTGGTGAACAAGAAGAAGGAGACGATGAAAGTGGATCTATGGAAGCCTCTGATTGATGTGCTTTCATCTATGAGTTATTTATCACTTTTTTGTATTAAAGCTTTATCGGATAGTATGTTCTTTATGCTCTAAAAGAGTACTTTGTATTGCAGCACTTCTCTATTTTTGTATTATTTCTTTTCCTTTTTGATCGATGTCCAAAGGGGGAGATGTTTAAGAGAAGGGAGTGCAAAAATGTGTGATGCTATGCCATGGTATGAAAAACTTGTACTTGTATGGATTATATCTTGTATGTGGTTTGTAAAACTATGAATGGATGGATCATTTATGGATTATCTTACATGAATCATATCATATATATATATATATATATATATATCATGCTTGTTGATAGGGGCAGCCATGAGTATTAATTCTTATTATTTTTGCTCTCAATTTGTCATTATCAAAAAGGGGGAGATTGTTGGCTTAAATAAGGCTTACAATTCTTATTTTGATCATAACAAATCATGATGTGTATAATGTGGTTCAAATGAAAGTTTTTCAGGAAAAAAGCATAACTTAAAGGAAGTGACAAAGCTCAAGAGCATAAGGAAGCTTACGGATTAAAAAGAAATCTTGAAGAGCATGATAAAACTTATGGATTAAAAAGAGATCTTGAAGAGCATGAGGATAAAAAATAACTTGGTGAAAGCTCAAAGAAAAGATCCAAAACTCAAAAATGATGGAAGAACAAGATTGAAGATCAAAGGATTAATTTTTTTAAGGATGTTCTAAATGTTTGTACTTCAAGTTAATTTCAAGTATAAATTGATTTGAAACTCTCAAGATGTTCAAAAATATATTTTTTGAAAACTCTAAAGAATATTTTTATAATCAATGAAAAGAAAGGGTTTTGAATTTTTTTTTTTTTTTTAAAAAAAAACAGAAGGGTCAGACGACTGTCATATTGTGGCAGGCAACTGCCAAATTAAGTAAAGGATTTTTCAAAGAGACAGTAGCAAGACAGAGGATTGCTTGAACATACTAGACGCCTGAGTGGTCATGCCAGGCGACTGCCTTGGTTCTGGCAGGCGATTGCCTGTGTTTTGTGTTGTGAGTTTGTTTTATGACAAGCGACTGCCAAGTAGTGGCAAGCGACTGTCACTCGAACGTTGGTTTAAAAACTCCCAACGGGAAGATTTTTTAAATGAAGTTTTTGGACACTATTATTTTGAAAAACTTGGAAATTACTTTAAGGAAACTTTGGGGGTAAGGAATTATTTTTAAACATCTATAAATAGCCCCAATCTTCAAAGGTTTGATACACCAAGCAATTTTCATGCAATCAAAGTTCTCAAAAGCTCTCAAACTCTCTTGTGTTTAGCTACTGAGTTGTTATTGATTCAAACTCCGAAGCAAAACTTTTAAAGTTAGAATCTTTCATATTTTGGAAGATATTTGGTGATCCATATTGAGTATTGAGCTTCAAATTATTTTATATTTGAATTACTTTGAAATATTATTGTGCTGAATGTTGTACTAACCTACTTTGTTGTGAGAGTGTTTTCTTGTACACAAAATCTTCTTTATCTTGGTTCTTATTCATAGACGATACAGGGCTGTAGAATCTTTGGACCAAACGAGGGAATATCGTTTGGAGAGGCGGGCTCTAACCTAACGGAAGGAGTGTTTGTAATCAATATTGTTTCACCCGTCAACAGAATTGAACTAGTGAATCCTTTGGTGGTTTGCCAAAGGTGAGGATGTAGGCTGGGTATAAGCCGAACCTCGTAAAATCTTTGTGTCTTTCTTCTTCCTTACTCTTTACTTTTTCATCAAAGACTTATAATGTGCGTGTATGTTTTTAAATTGTAAATTCTGAGTGTTTAGTTGTTAAATACACTGGAGGATAATTTGTTTTTGGTTTGATCAGCATTGATTGCGGAAACCGAAAGGGACTACGTTGGTTGATCAACCTAAACTTATTAATCTGAAAGTTTGTTTGAAAGCTAAACATAAAGAAGACTTATGAGTTTGGAATAAACACTTACATTCAATGTGCTTTACAATTCATTACAGGGCTATTGAAACAAAGATCGAGTTTTTGATTACCGTGATTGGTTGTGGTTGAATTGTTTTTTTTTTTTTACTTGTTGTGGTTGTTGATATTAAAAAAAGAATTAAAATTGAAATAATTTTAAAATTTCAAATTCACCCCCCCTCTTGGAAAGCTATCCTAATTTCACCCTAAAAACCCTAAACCCTAAATCCTAAGCCCTAAAACCTAAACCCCTAAACCCAAAACCCTACACTAAACCCTAAATACTAAACACTAAACCGTAAACCCTAAGCCTTAAACCATAAACCCAAAACCTTAAACCCTAAACCCAAAAACCCTAAACCAGAAACCCTAAACCCTAAACCCTAAACCCTAACCCTAAACCCTAAACCCTGGTCCCTAAACACTAAACAATAAACCCAAGACCCTAAACCCTAAACCCTGGGCCTTAAACCCTAAACCCTAAATCCAAAACCCTAAACCCTAAACCCAAAACCCTAAATCCTAAATCCTAAACTCTAAAACCTAAACCCTAAAACCAAAACACCTAAACCCTAAACCCTAAACCCTAAACTCGAAACCCAAAACCCTAAACAGAAAACCCTTAACCCTAAACCCTAACCCTAAACCTCAAACCCTAAAATACTAAACCCTAAACCCTAAAACCCCAAACCCAAAACCCTAAACCCTAAATCCAAAATCCTAAACCCAAAACCCAAAACCCTAAACCCTAAAACCAAAACCCAAAAACCTAAAAACCTAAACCTTAAACCCTAAACCTAACTCTAAACCCTAAACTGTAAACCTAAAACCCTAAATCGTAAGCACTCAACCCTAAACCCTAAAATCTAAACACTAAACCCTAAACCGTAAACCCTAAACATTAAACCCTAAATCCAAAACCTTAAACCCTAAACCCTAAACCCTATACCCTATACCCTAAAAACCCAAAACCCAAAACCTTAAATCGTAAACCCAAACCCTAACCATGAACCATAAACCTTAAACCCAAAACCTTAAACCCTAAACCCAATAACCCTAAACGTAAACCCAAAAACCTAAGCCCTAAACCCTAAACCCTAAACCTTAAACCCAAAACCCAAAACCTTAAGCCCTAAACCCTAAACACTAAACCTTAAACCTAAACTCTAAATCCAAAACCCTAAGCTCTAAACCCTAAACCCTAAACCCTAAACCCTAAAACCTAAACACTAAAACCTAAGAACCTAAACCCTAAACCCTAAACCCTAAACGCTAACACTAAACCCTAAACCCTAACCCTAAACCCTAAACCCTAAACCCTTAAACCCTAAACCCCAAAACACTAAACTTTAAACCCTAAAACCCTAAACCCTAAACCCAAATCCCTAAATCCTCAACCCTAAACCCTAAATCCTAAACCCTAAAGCCTAAAACCTAAGAACTAAAACCTAAACACCTAAACCCCAAACCATAAACCCTAAACCCTAAACCCTAAACCCTAAACACTAAGCCTTAAACCCTAAAACACTAAACTCTAGACCCTAAAACCCTAAACCCTAAACCCTAAACCCTAAATCCAAAACCCTAAACCCTAAACCCTAAACCCTAAACCCTAAAACCTAAACCCTAAAACCTAAACATGTAAACCCTAAACCCTAAACCTTAAATCCTAAACCCTAAACCCTAAACCCTAAACCCTAAACACTAAACCATAAACACTAACTCTAAACCCTAAAACTCTAAACCCTAAAACCCTAAACCCTAAACCCTGGACCCTAAACCTTAAAAACCCTAAACCTTAAACCCTAAAACCAAAACCCTAAATACTAAACACTAAACCCTAAACCCTAAACCTTAAAACCAAAACCCCAAAACCCTAAACCCTAAACCCTAAAACGTAAACCCTAAAACCTAAACACCTAAACCCTAAACCCTAAACCCTAAACCCAAAACACTAAACCCTAAACCTGTTAGCCTAACAAGGTCTTTCAATTGGTTTTGGTGATAACATACAAAGGACTATTTAACTTGGAAAGGTTGAGTTTTGTGTTTCAGGAAATATGGATTAAGTGTGGTTCAAGCAAAGTTTAAGTATAGCTCAAGTATGGTTCAAAAGAAGATCAAGTATAAATCAAGTATGGGACAACTATTCAATGATCCAAAGAGAATCTAATATATTTGAAGCTCAAACAAATTTTTCAAAGAACCTCAACAGTAAAGCATGAGAAAGAACTCAAGCATGTCTTATAAAGGCTTAGGAAATATATTTGTAAGTATTTCAGAAGCCAAAATATCATTTGAAATATGTTTTGAAACTTTTTCAAGAGATTATAAAGACTTAAGGACCTATTTAAGTATATTGAATCAAGTTTTATAAAGATCATAAGAGAGCAAATTAGTTTTTAAAGGAAGATATTTTATAAAACAGGATCTTGGTAGTTCAAATGACTGAACTTTTAAGTTCAGATGACTGAAGTGAAGACTTTAGATGACTGAACTTCATGTTCAGACATCTGAAGAATTACTTCAGACATTTGAAGATTAAGTGCAGACGTTTGACGATTTTTTGGAACAAAACAGAAAGAGGCAGTAGCAGTTTAGACATCTGAACTCGCGACTTCAGACATCTGAACCTGGAACTTCAGACGTCTGAACCTTGACTTCAGACATTTGACCCTGTATCTAGTTTTATTTTAAAAAAGTTTCAAGAACTTCAAACGTCTGACCTCGAATCCTCAGACGTCTGAACATTGTTCAACGGGTAAAATTTTTAAAAATCTTATTTTTTAAATTATAGCCATTTGAACCCCAAATTTTCTAACAACTTGGGAAAACTCTTTAAGGAAACTTTTGCAACAAGGAAACTTGCTTGGAAGCCTATAAATACATGTGTTTTGTGAATAAAGAAAATCACATCAAGCATTGAAAATCTCTCAAGCTCTCTTGCTTTCAAACATCTCTCTTCAATCAATCTCTTGCAAAGTTGAAAGTACTGTTGTTATGATATTCTTGCTCATCAAATCCTAAAGAATTACTGATTTCTCATTTGGAGAAAAGGAATTTGGTGAAATCTTTGAAAAGCTTCAAAAGTTTATTTCATTCTTGATATTTTATCTTTTGAAGTACATAGTTTTAATTTGTACTAATCTGCTCTTTGTGTGAGCCTCTTTTGTACACCAGCTTTTGATATCTCTTTTGTAGATTTTGGACGATTCCAGGCTATTGGATCGTTGACCAAACAAGGGTATATTGTTTGGAGAAGGCGGGTTCTAGCCTTGGCCAAGGAGTGGTTGTAAATAGGCATTGTTCAACCCGGTAATGGAACTGCTATAGTGGAACCCTTCGATTTTTTGCCAAAGGCGAGGAAGTAGGCTGTGTTGAAGCCGAACCTCGTAAAAAATCTCGTGTCTTTCTTTCTGCTTTACTTTATATTCTATACTTGCTCTTGTTGTATGATTTAAAAGTGTAGGTTGCAGGTTTTTAAGTGAGAAAGAAACAAAGACTCTTGATATTTAGAAAGTACGTTTTGATTAACCTTTTGTGGAAACCCAAAAAGGAGTACGTTAGTTAATCTGCGGAAATCTTGATTAAGAGAAGTGCATACTAAAAGCTTATTCAAAGAAGGTGGTAAATATCTATAGGAAAATCAACAAAAGCTCTAATATTCTTGGTTGAGTGATTGAATTACTTTGAATTCATTAATTGACTTGGGAATCTAAATTTCAGTGTTTTAAAATGTGATTATCAGTTATTGATTGTTGTTTTCCGGGTATTACAAGCAAAAGCTTAAAAAATCATTAATGTTGAAAAGAATCCAATTCACCACCCACTCTTGGCAAGCTATTTCAAATTTCAAAACCCTAACCCGAAACCCCAAACCCTAAACCCTAAACCGTAAACCTTAAACCATAAACCCTAAACCCTAGACCCTAAAAACCCTAAACGCTAAAACCTAAACCCTAAACCAAAACCCTAGCCCCAACCCCCAAACCCTAAACCCGAAACCCAAATCCCTAAACCCTATAACCTTAAACCCTAAACCTTAAAACCAAAACCCTAAACACTATAACCCTAAACCCAATAACCCTGAACACTAAACCCTAAACCCTAAACTCTAAAACCCTAACCCTAAACCCTAAGCCTTACACACTAAAACCTAAACCTTAAACCTCAAACCCAAAACCCAAAACCCTATACCCCAATCCCTAAACCCAAAACCCTATACCCTAAACCCTAAACCCAAAACACAAAACCCTAAACCCTAAATACTAAACACTAAATCGTAAACTGTAAACCGTAAACCATAAACCCTAAACCGTAAACCCTAAACCCTAAAACCTAAACACTAAAACCTAAACACCTAAACCCTAAACCCTAAACCCTAAACCCTAAACACTAAACCCTAAACCCTAACCCTAAATCGTAAACATTAAACCCTAAAACCCTAAACCCTACAACACAAAACTCTAAACCATAAAATCGTAAACCCAAAACCCTAAATCCAAAACATTAAACCCTAAACCCTAAACCCTAAACCACTAAACATAAACCCTAAAACCTAAACACCTAAACCCTAAACCCTAAACCCTAAACCCTAAACCCTAACTCCAAACCCTAACACCCTAAAACCTAAACCCTAAACCCTAAAACCTAAACCCTAAAACCTAAACACCGAAACCCTAAATCCCAAACCCTAAAACCAAAACCCCAAAACCTAAACCCTAAACGCTAAATACTAAACAGTAAACCTTGAGCCCAAAACCTTAAACCCTAAACCCCAAAACCATAAACCCTAAACCCTAAAACCTAAGCACTAAACCCTAAAATCTAAACACCTAAACCCTAAACCCTAAACACTAAACTCAAAATCCTAACCCGAAACCCTAAACCCTAAACCCTAAACCCAAAACAATAAACCCTAAACCCTAGACCCTAAAAACTCTAAACGCTAAACCCTAAACCCAAATCCAAAACCCTATCCCCAAACCCTAAAGGCAAAACCCGAAATCATATAACCCTAAACCCTAAACCTTAAAACCTAAACCCTAAACCCTAAACCCTAAACCCTAAACCCTAAACCCTAAAACCCTAAACCCTAAAACCCTAAACCCTAAACCCTAAGCCCTAAACCCTAAACCCAAAACCTTAAGCACAAAAACCTAAACCCTACCCTACACCCCAAATACTAAACACTAAACCATAAACCAAAAACCATAAACACTAAAACCTTAAACCTTAAACCCAAAACACAAAACCCAAAACCCTAAACCCTAAATCCTAAACTCTAAACCCTAAACCCTAAACCCAAAAACCTAAACCCTAAAACCTCAACACCCAAACCCAAAACCCTAAACACTATATCGAAAAACCTAAACATTAATCCCTAATCCCTAATCCCTAACCCCTAAACTATAAACCCTAAATCCAAAACCCTAATCCCTATAACCTAAACCCCAAACCCTACAACCAAAACCATTAAACCTAAAAACCTAAACTCTAAACCCTAAACCCTAACCCCTAAACCCTAAACCCTAAACCCTAAACCATAATCCCTAACCCTAAAGCCAAAAACCCAAATCCAAAACCCTAAACCCTAAACACTAAACCCTAAATCCTAAAACCTAAACCCTAAATCCTAAACACCTAAACCGCAAACCCTAAACCTTAAACCCTAAACCTTAAAACCCTAAACCCTAAACACTTAAACCTAAATCCTAACCCTAAACCCTAATCCCTAAACCCCAAAACCCTAAACCCTAAAACACTAAACCCTAAACCCCAAAATTGTAAACCCTATACCCTAAACCCAAAATCCAAAACTCTAAACCGTAAACACTAAACCCTAAACCCAAAACCCTAAAACCTTAGCACGTAAACCCTAAATCAAAAACCCTAAACCCTAAACACTGAACCCTAAACCCTAACCCTAAACCCTAGAACCCTAAACCCAAAAATAATAAACTCTATATCATAAAACCCAAAACCTTAAACCCTAATCCTGAAATCCAAAACCCTAAACCCTAAACCCTAAACCCTAAATGCTAATCCCTAAACCATAAACACTAAACCCTAAACTCTAACTCTGAACCCTAAAACCCTAGACCCTAAATGCTAAACCCTAAACCCTAGACCTCAAAAATCCTCAACCCTAAACCCCAAACCATAAACCCTAAAACCTAAACAACTAAAACCCAAACCCTAAGCCCTAAAACCAAAACCCTAAAACATAAATCTTAAACCCTAAATACTAACCAATAAACCCTAAACCATAAACCCAAAAAACTAAACCTCAAAACCCTAAACCCTAAACACAAAAACCTAAACCCTAAAATCTAAACACCTATACCCCAAACCCTAAACCCTAAATCCTAAACCCTAAACACTAAACCCTAAACCCTAAACCATAATCCCTTAACCCTAAACCCTAAACCCTAATCCTTTAACCCAAAACCCTAAACCCAAAATTGCAAACTCTAGACCCTAAAAACCCTAAACCCTAAATCCCAAGCCCTAAAACCAAAACACTAAAACCTAAGCACCTAAACCATAAACCCTAAACCGTAAAGCCAAAACCCTAAACCCTAAACCCTGAGTACTAAAAACTAAAATCCTAAACCCTAAGCTCTAAACCATAACTCCTAAACTGTAAAGCCAAAACCCTAAACCTTAAACCCTAAATACTAAATACTAAACACTAAATCGAAAATAAAAAACCCTAAACCCAAAAACCTTAAACTTGAAATCCTAAACCCTAAACCCGTAACCCAAAACCTAAAACCCTAAAACCAAAACCATAAAACCTAAACACCTAAACCCAAACCTTAAACCCTAAATGGTAACCCGTAAACACTAAACTCTAAACCCCAAACCCTAAACACCGGTCCCTAAACACTAAATAATAAACCCAAGAACCTAAACCAAAAACCCTAGCCCCTAAACCCTAAACCCTAAACCCTATATCCTAAACCCTAATCCCAAACCCTAAACCCCAAACCCAAAATCTGAAATCCTAAACCCCAAATCCCAAACCCTAAACCCTAAAACATAACCCCAAAAACCCAAACACCTAAACCCTAAACCTTAAACCCTAAACCCAAAACCCAAAACTGTAAACCCTGAACACTAAACCCTAAACCCTAACACTAAACCCTAAAACCCTAGGCCCTAAAACACTAAACCCTAAACCTTAAACCCTAAACCCTAAATCCAAAACCCTAAGCCCTAAACTCTAAACAACAAGCCCTAAACCCTAAAACCAAAACAAAAAAACCTAAATACCTAAACCCTAAACCCTAAACCTTAAACCCTAAACTGTAAATCCCAAACCCTAAACCCTAAATCCTAAGCCTTGGACCCTAAACCCTATAATCTAAACACTAAACCCTAAACATTAAACCCTAAATCCAAAACCCTAAGCCCAAAACCCTAAAGCCAAAACCCTAAACCCTAAACCCTAAATACTAAAAACTAAACCGTAAACCCTCAGCCCTAAACCCTAAACCCTAAAACCCTAAACCGAAAACCCTAAACCCTAAATCCTAAACTCTACACCCTACACCCTAAACCATAAAATCTAAACCCCAAACCCTAAACCTTAAACCCCAAATCCTAAACCCTAAACGCTAAACCCTAAACCCTAAACCCCAAACCCTAAACCCTAAACCCTAAACCTAAAACCTAAACACTAAACCCTAAACCCTAAGTCCAAAACCCGAAACCCTAAAACCTAAACTCTAAACCTTAAAACCTAAACCCTAAAAACTAAACACCTAAACCCTAAACTCGAAAACCTAAACCCTAAACACTAAACCCCAAACCCAAACTATAAACCCTAAACCCCAAACCATAAACCATAATCCCTTAACACTAAACCCTAACTCTAAACCCTTAAACCCTAAACACTAAATCCTAAACCCTAAACCCTAAACCCAAAACCCCAAACCCTAAACCCTAGACCCTAAAAAAAGTAAACCCAAAACCCTAAACCCTAAATCCTAAACCCTAAAAAACTAAACCCGAAACCCCAAACGCTAAAACCAAAACACTAAAACCAAAACCATAAACTAAAAATTCTAAACACTAAACTCTAAACCCTAAACCCTAAAACCTAAACACCTAAACCCTAAACCCTAAACCCTAAACTTTAAACAGTAAACACAAAACACTAAATGCTAACCTTGAACTGTAACCCTAAACCCTAAAACCCAAAACTCTAAAACACTAAACCCTAAACCCTAAAACCCGAAACCCCAAATCCTAAACTCTGAATCCGAAACCCTAAACCAAAAAACCTAAACCCAAAATGCTAAACCCTAAAACCTAAACCAAAAAACCTAAACACCTAAACCCTAAACCCAAAACCATAAACCTTAAACACTAAACACTAAACCCTAACTCTAAACCCTAAACGCTAAACCCTAAACCCTAAACCCAAAACCCTAAACCATACACCCTAGACCTTAAACTCTAAAACCTAAACACCTAAACCCTAACCCCTAAACCCTAAACCCTAAATCCTAAACACTAAATCCTAAACCCTAAACCCTAAACCCAAAATGCAAAACCCTAAACCCTAAACCTAAAAAACTAAACCCTAAACCCTACACCCTAAATCGTAAACCCTAAACACTAAACACTAACCCTAACTCTAAACCCTAAACCCTAAACCCTAAACCCGAAACCCCAATCCCTAAAACATAAACCCTAAACCCTAAGCACCTAAACCCTAAATCTAAAACCCTAAAGCAAAAACCCTAAACCCTAAACTCTAAACCACAAACCCTAAATACAAAATACTAAATCCTAAATGCTAAATGCCAACCCTAAACCCTAAACCTTAAACGTAATACCCTAAACCCCAAATAATAAACACTAAACTTAAACCCTAAAAGCTAAAACCCTAAGTCAAAAACCCTAAACCCTAAACCCTAAACCCTACACACTAGACCCAAGATCCTAGACCCTAAACCCTAAACCCTAAACCCCAAACCCTAAAACGCTAAGCCCTAAACCCTAAACCCTAAACCCTAAATCCAAAACCTTAAACCATAAACCCTAAACCCTAAACCCTAAACCTAAACTCTAAAAACTAAACACGTAAACCCTAAACCCTAAACCCTAAACCCAAACCCAAAAGACTAAACCCTAAACCCTAGCTATAAACACTAAACCCTAAACCCTAAACCATAATCCCTTAACCCTAAACCCTAAACCCTAATCCCTTAACCCAAAACCCTAAACCCAAAATCGTAAACCCTAGAACCTAAAAGCCCTAAACCCTAAATCCCAAGCCCTAAAACCTAAACACTAAAACCTAAGCACCTAAACCCTAAACGCTAAACCGTAAAGCCAAAACCCTAACCCCTAAACACTAAACCCTAAGTACTAAAAACTAAAATCCTAAACCCTAAACCATAAATCTTAAACCGTAAACCCAAAAACCTAAACCTTAAACCCTAAACCCTAAATACTAAACACTAAACCGTAAACCAAAAACGTTAAACCCAAAAAGCTTAAACTTGAAATCCTAAACCCTAAACCCGAAACCCAAACCTTAAACCCTAAACCCTAAACCCTAACCCCAAACCCTAAACCCTAAACACTAGTCCCTAAACACTAAACAATAAACCCAAGAACCTAAACCCAAAACCCTAGCCCCTAAACCCTAAACACTATATCCTAAACCCTAAACCCTAATCCCAAACCCTAAACCCTAAATCCGAAACCCTAAACCCCAAAACCCAAACCCTAAACCCTAAAACATAAGCCCAAAAACCTAAACACCTAAACCTCAAACCCTAAACGCAAAACCCAAAACCGTAAACCCAAAACACTAAACCCTAAACCCTAACCCTAAACCCTAAAACCCTAGACCCTAAAACACCAAACCCTAAACCCTAAACCAAAAAATCGAAAACCCTAAACCCTAACCCCTAAATCAAAAACCTTAAGCCCTAAACTCTAAAAAATAAGCCCTAAACCCTAAAACCAAAACCCAAAAACCTAAACACCTAAACCCTAAACCCTAAACCCTAAACCCTAAACCCTAAACCCTAAACCCTAAACCCTAAATCCTAAGCCCTGGACCCTAAACCCTAAAATCTAAACACTAAACCCTAAACAGCAAACCCTAAACATTAAACCCTAAATCCAAAACCCTAAACCCAAAACCCTAAACCCTAAACCCTAAACCCTAAATACTAAAAACCAAACCGTAAACCGTAAACCCTAAACCATAAAACCTTAAATCGAAAACCCTAAGCCCTAAATCCTAAACTCAACACCCTAAACCTAAACCATAAAACATAAACACCTAAACCCCAAATCCTAAACCTTAAACCCTAAATCCTAAACCCTAAACACTAAACCCTAAACCCTAAACCCCAAACCTTAAACCCTAAATCCTAAACCCTAAAACCCTAAACACTAAACAATAAACCCTAAGTTCAAAATCCGAAACCCTAAAACTTAAACTCTAAACCTTAAAACCTAAACCCTAAAAACTAAACAACTAAACCCTAAACCCCAAACCTTATACCCCAAACACTAAACCCCAAACCCAAACTATAAACCCTAAACCCCAAACCCTAAACCCTAATCCCTTAACGCTAAACCCTAACTCTAAACCGTTAAACCCTAAACACTAAATCCTAAATCGTAAACCTTAAACCCTAAACCCTAAACCCTAGACCCAAAAAACACTAAACCCAAAACCCTAAACCCTAGATCTTAAAAACCCAAAACCCTAAACCCTAAAAAACTAAACCCGAAACCCCAAACACTAAAACCAAAACCATAAACCCTAAATACTAAACACAAAACCCCAAAAACCTAAACCCTAAACCATAAACCCTAAACCCCAAACCCTAAAACCTAAACCCTAAAACCTAAACACCTAAACCCTAAACCCTAAACCCTAAACCTAAAACCCTAAACACTAAACACAAAACACTAAATGCTAACCTTGAACTCTAACCCCAAACTCTAAAACCCAAATCCTTAAAACACTAAACCCTAAACCCTAAAACCCTAAACCCTAAACCCCAAATCCTAAACTCTAAATCCAAAACCCTAAACCCTAAAACCTAAACCATAAATGCTAAACCCGAAAACCTAAATAGAAAACCCTAAACACCTAAACACTAAACCCTAAACCATAAACCTTAAACACTAAACCCTAACTCTAAACCCTCAACCCTAAACCCTAGACCCTAGACCCTAAACTCTAAAACTTAAACACCTAAACCCTAACCCCTAAACCCTAACCCTAAACCCTAAACCCTAAACACTAAATCCTAAACCCTAAACCCTAAAAACCTAAACGCTACACCCTAAACCCTAAATCCGAAACCCTAAACCCTAAACACTAAATCCTAAACCCTAAAACCTAAACAACTAAACCCTAAACCCTACACCCTAAATCGTAACCCCAAAACACTAAACCCTAAACCCTAACTCTAAACCCTAAACCCTAAACCTGAAACCCTAATCCCTAAAACCTAAACCCTAAACCTAAAAACCTAAAGCAAAACCCCTAAACCCTAACCCCTAAACCCTAACCCTAAACCCTAACCCTAAACCCTAAACCCTAAACACTAAATCCTAAACCCTAAACCCTAAAACCCTAAACGCTACACCCTAAACCCTAAATCCGAAACCCTAAATCCGAAACCCTAAACCCTAAACACTAAATCCTAAACCCTAAAACCTAAACAACTAAACCCTAAACCCTACACCCTAAATCGTAACCCCAAAACACTAAACCCTAAACCCTAACTCTAAACCCTAAACCCTAAACCTGAAACCCTAATCCCTAAAACCTAAACCCTAAACCTAAAACCCTAAAGCAAAACCCCTAAACCCTAAACTCTAAACCCTAAATGCTAAGCGCTAACCCTAAACCCAAAACCTTAAACCCAATACCCTAAACCCCAAATAATAAACACTAAACCCTAAACCCTAAACACTTAAACCTTAAGTCAAAAACCCTAAACCCTAAACCCTTAAACCCTAAACCCTAAACCCAAAACCCCAAGTCCAAAACCTTAAACCATAAATCCTAAACCCTAAACTCTAAAACTAAACTCTAAAAACTAAACACGTTAAAAACCCTAAACTCTAAACCCTAAACCCTAAACCAAAAACCCTAAACACTAAACCCTAAACCCTAACTATAAACATTAAACCCTAGACCCAAAACCATAATCCCTTAACCCTAAACCTTAAACCCTTAACCTAAAATCGTAAACCCAAAATTGTAAAACTTAGACCCTAAAAGCCCTAAACACTAAAACCCAAGCCCTAAAACCTAAACACTAAAACCTAAGCACCTAAACCCTAAACCCTAAATTGTAAAGCCAAAACCCTAAACCCTAAACCCTAAACCCTAAGTACCAAAGACTAAAATCCTAAACCTTAAGCCCTAAATCACAAATCCAAAGCCTTGAACCCAAAATCCTAAACCTTAAACCCTAAACCCCAAATACTAAACACTAAACTATAAACCAAAAACCCTAAACCCTAAAACCTTAGACCTGAAATCCTAAACCCTAAACCCGAAACCCAAAACCTAAAACCCTAAAACCTAAACACCTAAACCCAAACCTTAAACGCTAAACCGTAAACCCTAAACCCTAAACCCTAAACCTAAAACACAAAACCCTATCCCTAACCCTAAACCCTAAACCCTAAACACTGGTCCCTAAACACTAAACAATAAACCCAAGAACCTAAACCCAAAACCCTAGCCCGTAAACCCTAAACCCTATAACCTAAACCCTAAACCCTAATCCCCAACCCTAAACCCCAAACCCCAAATTCGAAACCCTAAACCCTCAATCCCAAACCCTAAACCCTAAAACATAACCCAAAAAACCTAAAGACCTAAACCCAAAACCCTAAACCCCAAACACTAAACCCTAAACCCTAACCCTAAACCCTAGAACCCTAGACTCTAAAACACTAAACCTTAAACCCTAGAACCCTAAACCCTAAACCCCAAACACTAAATCCAAAACCCTAAGCCATAAACCCTAAATCCTAAGCCCTAAACCCTAAAACAAAAAACCAAAAACCAAAACACCTAAACCCTAAACCTTAAATCCTAAATCGTAAACCTCAAACCATAAACCCTAAATCCTAAGCCCTGGACCCTAAACCCTAAAATCTAAGCACCAAACCCTAAACGGCAAACCCTAAATATTAAACCCTAAATCCAAAACCCTAAACCCTAAACCCTAAACCCTAAATACTAAACACTAAATCGTAAACCTTAAACCCTA
The DNA here is from genome assembly GCF_029873635.1 of Malania oleifera. NCBI lineage: Eukaryota > Viridiplantae > Streptophyta > Magnoliopsida > Santalales > Ximeniaceae > Malania > Malania oleifera. Next base: position 70,870,973 of record NC_080417.1, on the reverse strand, counting down.
AAACTTAAACACTAAAACCCTAAACCCAAAACCCTAAACCCTAAACTCTACACCTTACACCCTACACCCTAAACCCTAAAACAACAACACGTAAACCCCAAATCCTAAACCTTAAATCCTAAACCCTAAACCCTAAACACTAAACCCTAAACCCTAGACCCCAAACCCTAAACCGTAAACCCTAAACCCTAAAACCCAAAACCCTAAACCCTAAGTCAAAAACCCAAAACCCAAACCCCAAACCATAAACCCTAAACACAAAACCCTAAACAAAAACTACAAACCCTAAACCCTAAACCCTAATCCCTTAACCCTAAACCCTAAACGCAAACCCTTAAACCCTAAACACTAAATCCTAAACCGTAGACCCTACAACCTAAACCCTAGACCCTAAAAACCCTAAACGCTAAACCCTAAACCTTACACCTTAAAAACCCTAAAACCTAAACCCTAAACCCTAAAACCTAAACAACAAAACCCAAAACCCCAAAAACTAAAACCAAAACCCTAAGACCAAAACCATAAACTCTAAATACTAAACACTAAACCCTAAACCCTAAACCCCAAGACCCTCAACCCAAAACCATAAACCCTAAACCCTAAACCCTAAATCCTAAACCCTAAAACCTAAACACCTAAACCCAAAACACTAAACCCTAAACCCTAAACCCTAACCACTAAACATTAAACACTAACCATAAACTCTAAACCCTAAACCCAAAATATAAAAACCCTAAAACACTAAACCTAAACCCTAAAACCCTAAACCCTAAACTCTAAATCCAAAACCCTAAACCCTAAACCCTAAATGGTAAACCCCAAAACCTAAACAAAATTGCCGAATCCAAAGACCTAAACCCCAGACCCTAAACCATAAACCTTAAACACTAAACCCTAAACGCTAACTCTAAACCCTAAACCCTAAACCCTAAACCCTAAATTCTAAAACCTAAACACCTAAACCCTAACCTCTAAACCCCAAACACTAAACCCTAAACCCTAAACACTAAACCCTAAAACCCGAAACGCTAAACCCTAAACCCTAAACCCTAAACCCTAAACCCTAAAACCTAAACACCTAAACCCTAAACCCTACACCTTAAACCGTAAACCCTAAAAACTAAACCCGAAACCCTAACTGTAAACCCTAAACCCTAAACCCAAATCCCTAAAACCTAAACCCTACACCCTGACCACATAAACCCCAAACCTAAAACCCTAAAGCAATAACCCTAAACCCTAAACCCTAAACCCAAAATACAAAATACTAAACCCTAAACCCTATGCTCTAAACCCTAAACCCAAAACCCAAAACTCAAAACCCTAAATAATAAACACTAAACCCTAAACCCTAAAACCCTAAGTCGAAAACCCTAAACCCTAAACCCTACACCCTAGACCCAAAACCCTAAAACCTAACCCCTAAACACTAAACCCTAACCCCTAAACCCTGAACCCTAAAACATAAAACCCAAAACCCTATGTCCAAAACCCAAAACCCTAAAACCTAAACCCTAAAACTTAAACCCTAAAAGCTAAACACCTAAACCCTAAACCCTAAACCCTAAGCCCTAATCCTTTAACCCTAAGCCCTAAACCTAAAACGTAAAATGCTAGACCCTAAAAACCATAAACCACAAATCCTAAACCCTAAAACCTAAACCCTAAACACCAAAACCCTAAACCCTAGACCCTAAACCCTAAAGCCAATACCCTAAACCCAAAACCCTAAACCATAAATGCTAAACACTAAACACTAAACCCTAAGCCCTAAACCCAAAACCCTAAACCTTAAACCCAAAATCCAAAACCCTAAACCCTAAACCCTAAAACCCTAGACCCTAAACCTTAAAACCCAAAACCCAAAACCCCAAACCCCTAAACCCTAAAACACTAAACCCTAAGCCCTATAACCCTAAAAACTAAACCCTAATTCCAAAACCCTAAATCCTAAACTTTAGACACTAAACCCTAAAACCTAAACCCTAAACCATAAACCCTAAACACTAAACCCTAAACCCTAAACCCTAAACACCAAAACCCTAAACCCTAAAGCCAAAACCGTAAACCCAAAACCCAAAACCCTAAAGACTAAAGACTAAACCCTAAACCGTAAGCCCTAAACCCAAAACCTTAAACCTTAAACCTAGAACCCAAAACCCAAAACCTTAAACCCTAAACCCTAAATACTAAATACTAAACATTAAACCCTAGACCCTAAACCCTAAAACCCTAAACCCAAAACCCTAAACCTTAAACCCTAAAACCCTAAACCCAAAAACACTAAACCTTAAACCCTAAAACCCTAAACCCTAAACCCTAAATCCAAAACCCTAAACCATAAACCCTAAACTTTTAACCCAAAACCCTAAATCCAAAAACCTAAACCCAAAAACCTAAACATTTAAACCCTAAACCCTAACCATACACCCTAAACACTAAACCCTAAACCCTAAACACCCAAACATTAAACCCTAAGCTCTAAAGCCAAACCCTAAACCCTAAATACTAAACACTAAACCCTAAACCCTAGACCTTAAACCCAAAACCCAAAACCCTAAACCCTAAATACTAAACACTAAATCGTAAACCCTAAAACCTAGACCCTAAATCCTAAAAACTAAACCTAAAACCCTAAACCCTAAATCCTAAACCACAAAACCCTAAACCCTAAAACCCTAAACCCTAAACCACAAAACCCTAAACCCTAAACCCTAAATCCTAAATCCAAAACCCTAAACCCTAAATCCTAAATCCAAAACCTAAACCTAGACCCTAAATCCTAAAAACCTAAACCTAAAACCCTAAACCCTAAACCCTAAACCACAAAACCCTAAACCCTAAAACCCTAAACCCTAAATCCTAAATCCAAAACCCTAAACCGTAAACCCTAAACCCTAAAACCTAAACCTAAAAACCTAAACACATAAACCCTAAACCCTAATTATAAACACTAAACCCTAAACCCTAAACCCTAAACCCTAAACCTTAAACCCTAAAATTGAAACCCTAAATCCTAAACACCTAAACCCCAAACCCTAAACCCTAAACCCTAAACCCTAAACCCTAAACCCTAAACCCTAAACCCTAAACCCTAACCCTAAACCCTAAACCCTAAACCCTAAACCCTGGTCCCTAAACACTAAACAATAAACCCAAGACCCTAAACCCTAAACCCTAGCCCCTAAACCCTAAACCCTAAACCCTAAACCCTAATCCCTAACCCTAAACCCTAAACCCCAAATCCAAAACCTTAAACCCTAAACCCTAAACCCTAAATCCTAAACCCTAAACCCTGAAACCTAAACCCAAAATGTTGACCTTATAGGTCACACCCAGTTTTGATAATGACAAATACTCTAGTGTTTGATGGCTTTAAAGTTTGTGTGCAGGTTTATATCAGTAAATTAATTGATGGGACGCGAAGTAAAGCCTGAAGACCCTGAAGATGACTTATTATTTTAATTTATATTATTTAGGTCTGTAGTAATTTATATCGGTCCGTAATAATCTTTGCATGTCATGCATGTAGGTATGTGTAAGCTCATAAATACCATAGGCTAACAATAGAGACCGAATTCAATTGACCGACGCTAGGTTTTTTGGCGTACTTGAAAAGACCCTAGGTCTCAACACATATGCACAAAATAAGTCCCCATATCACTTGCATAATCAGGGGAATCAATTGGTTTAAAAATAGACAAAATAGGAAAAATTTGTGAGAGCTCGGGCGACCGAACCTGTCGTGTTCAAAACACCACGGGCGCCCGAACCGCTGAGAAGTCAGCGGGTTGACCATGTTTCGGGCGACCGAACCAGAAATGAGCGCATCTCCCTTCGGTGACCGAACCCATCTCAGAGTGCTTTTCACCAACTCGGGTGACCGACCGTTTTACTTCAAAATGGACCCCAGCCGATCGATCACATGGATTTGGGCTACCGAATATTTGACCGGGTACCCAAAGTTACGTAGCTTGGCTACTGACTTTGATTCAGGTTGCCGAACTTCTATCCGAGACCGAACTGATTAAAAATGCTTTTTTAACTAAGTTTATTCGGGCACCCGAAACTTAGATCGGGCACCCAAACTTCTCGGGTTAAATTAATTTTTACCAGGGTTATAATTAAGCAAATACGGTTAATTTTTGCTAAACTTTTTTAACAAATTTAAGAATACCCTATGTGTCCCCCAACGGTCATAATTTACCCATTCTCTATATGGAGGGGTTTATTTGCAAAAATTTGTAGTGATTAGAAAATAGGATTAGCCAAATATTCTCTGAAATTTCCTAAACCTATTTGTTCATTCCAACCCCATAACACTCAAACACCTTCATTCCCTTGAGAAATCTTACTTTGTGAGTGTTTATTTATTGCTTAGTATTGCTCATACTCCCATTGCTTTACTCAGTTGATTGATATTGATTTTGGGGAGTTAAGCAAGGTTTTCCCATAGATTTCATTTGATAAATCTTGTGTTGGGAAAAGCCTAGTAGCTTAAGGATCTTTGCATTGTCATTGTAAAGATTCCTATAGCTTGGATTTTTGTTGTGCAAATATTTTTAAACAAGCAAACTATTTTCAAACTAGTATTATGCTTATTTCATTGAGGAAAATCTTTTTAAACTAGTTTGATTATTTGATTTGTATACTTGGAACATTAATGTGCTATTGAAATAGTTTTGATTCCAAGATACTGCTTGTTGTGAACACTCTTGAGCATATTAGCGATCATATCCTGTTGAATGTAGCTTGCACAAAAATACACATCACTGAGCTTACATTTACCTACATTGTTGATATGTATTTGATTGATTAAGTATACTGTGCGTATCTAGGTACACATCTACTTTACATGAAAGCATAATCATTGTACCATTTCGTTGTATTTCAAATACTATTGTATTTCAAGGCACATGCCTGAAGAGGGAGACTAGCCTTGGAATAGTCCTGGATTGGCTTAGACCCTGTTAGGAAAGCTAAGTGCGCCATCCTGTTCAACCCCGCTAATTGACCTTATTAAGGTTGAAGTCAGCCCTGTGCTAATTGACCTGACTGTAATCGTTGCCGCTCCAATCGTTAAGTGAGCCATTAGTGGAATCCTCGGGCTTGCGAGTTAGAGGCGGGGACATAGGCATAGTTGGCCGAACCCCGATAACACATCATGTGCCTTGTTTATATTTCTACTCTTTATATTTACCGTGCATGTATGTTATGATTGGTTTTTGTTGCGCATGATTTTAATTTCCGCACGTTGCATCTATCTGCGAATTTGGAACTGCATAGATAAACCCTAGGTTGTGAATGTACAATTGCTAGATTTGTTTAACCTAGGCAATAAATTTTTAAATTCCAATTCACCCCCCTCTTGGGAATACACCAAAGCTAACACAAAAACCAAAACACCTAAACCCTAAACCCTAAACCCTAAACCCTAAACACTAAACCCTAAACCCTAACCCCAAACCCTAAACCCTAAACCCTAAAACCCTAAACCCTAAAACACTAAACCCTAAACCCTAAACCCTAAATCCAAAATCCTAAACCCTAAACCCAAAACCCAAAACCCTAAAACCAAAACCCAAAAACCTAAACACCTAAACCCTAAACCCTAAATCATAAACCCTAAACACCTACACCCAAAACCCTGACCCCTAAACCCTAACCCCAAACCCTAAACCCTAAACCCTAAACCCTAAATCGTAACCCCAAACCCTAACCCCAAACCAAAAACCCGAAACCCTAAATTGCAAAACCCCAAACCGTAAACCCAAAACCCTAAGGCCTAAACCCTAAACCCAAAACCTTAAACCCTAAACCCTAAACCCTAAACCCAAGGTACTAAACAGAAAACCATAAAACCTAAACTTTAAACCCTATAAATCCAAAACCCTAAGCCCAAAACCCTAAACCTTAAACCCTAAATCCTAAAACCTAAACACTAAACCCTAAACCCTAAACCTAAAACCCTAAACACTAAACCCTAAACCCAAACCCTAAACCCTAAACCCTAAACCCTAAACCCTAAGACACTAAACTCTAAACCCAAAACCCTAAGCCCTAATCCCTAAATCCAAAACCCTAAACCCTAAACCCCAAACCCTAAACCCTGAACCCTAAAACCTAAAACCTTAACACCTAAACCCTGAACCCTAAACCCAAAACCCTAAACCCTAAACACCAAACCCTAAACCCCAAACCCAAAACACTAAACCCAAAACCCTAACCACTAAACCCTAAACCCTAACTCAAAACCCTAAAACCCTAAACCCTAAACCCTAAAGCGTAAGCCCTAAACCCTAAACCCTAGACCTTAAAAACCCTAAACCCTAAAACCTAAACCCTAAACCTTAAATACTAAACACTAAACCCTAAACCCTAAACCCCAAAACCCTAAACCCTAAACCCTTAACCCCAAACCCTAAAACCTAAACCCAAAAATCTAAACTCTAAACCCTAAACCCTAAACACAAAACCCTAAACCCTAACCCTGAACTCTAAACCCAAAATCCTAAAACCCTAAACCCTAAACCCTAAATTCAAAACCCTAAACCCTAATCCATAAAACCTAAACCAAAAAACCTAAACACCTAAACCCTAAACCCTAAACCACAAACTCTAAACACTAAACCCTAAACCCAAACTCTAAACCCTAAACCCTAAACCCTAAATGCTAAACCCTCAACCCTACACCCTAAACTGTAAAACCTAAACACCTAAACCCCAAACCCTAAACCCTAAACCCTAAAGCCTAAACCCTAAACACTAAACCCTAAGGACTTTCTACGGTCTTTTTTAGTTCGTATTTGGTTTGAGCTTACAAAATAAACCATGCTTGTGTTGTGTGTGCTTATTATAAACCAAATATCCAAATTACTATTACAGACCAATTTTCCTACTGAAAATATATATTACAACTGAAAAACCAAAACCGGGCATGACCCATCAGGTCAACAAAAATCCTAAACCGTAAACCCTGAACCCTAAATCCTAAAACGTAAAAAACTAAACCCTAAACCCCAAACCCTAATACCAAAACCCTAAAACCTAAACCATAAACCCTAAATAAACAACACAAAACCCAAAACCCTAAACCCAAAACCCAAAACCCTAAAACCAAAACCCAAAAACCTAAACACCTAAACACCTAAACCTTAAACCCTAAATCATAAACCCTAAACACCTGCACCCAAAACCCTGACCCCTAAACCCTAACCCCAAACCCTAAACCCTAAACCCTAAACCCTAAATCGTAACCCCAAACCCTAACCCCAAACCCCAAACCATAAAACCGAAACCCTAAACTGCAAAACCCAAAACCGTAAACCCAAAACCCTCAAGCCTAAACCCTCAACCCAAAACCTTAAACCCTAAACCCTAAACCCTAAACCCTAAACCCTAAACCCTAAACCCAAGGTACTAAAAAGAAAACCATAAAACCTAAACTTTAAATCCTATAAATCCAAAACCCTAAGCCCAAAACCCTAAACCTTAAACCCTAAATCCTAAAACCTAAACACTAAAACCTAAACACCTAAACAATAAACCCTAAACCCTAAACCTAAACCCCTAAACCCTAAACCCTAAACACTAAACCCTAAACCCTAACCCAAAACCCTAAACCCTAAGACACTAAACTCTAAACCCAAAAACCCTAAGCCCTAATCCCTAAATCCAAAACCCTAAACCCTAAACCCCAAACCCTAAACCCTGAACCCTAAAACCAAAAACCTAAACACCTAAACCCTGAACCCTAAACCCAAAACCCTAAACCCTAAACACTTTGCCCTAAACCCCAAACCCAAAACACTAAACCCAAAACCCTAACCACTAAACCCTAAACCCTAACTATAAACCCTAAAACCCTAAACCCTAAACCCTAAAGCGTAAGCCCTAAACCCTAAATCCTAGACCTTAAAAACCCTAAACCCTAAAACCCAAACCCTAAAACCTAAACCCTAAACCTTAAATACTAAACACTAAACCCTAAACCCTAAATCCCAAAACCCTAAACCCTAAACCCTTAACCCCAAACCCTAAAACTTAAACCCAAAAATCTAAACTCTAAACCCTAAACCCTAAACACAAAACCCTAAACCCTAACCCTAAACTCTAAACCCAAAATCCTAAAACCCTAAACCCTAAACCCAAAATTCAAAACCCTAAACCCTAAACCCTAATCCATAAAACCTAAACCAAAAAACCTAAACACCTAAACCCTAAACCCTAAACCACAAACCCTAAACACTAAACCCTAAACTCAAACTCTAAACCCTAAACCCTAAACCCTAAACCCTAAACCCTAAATGCTAAACCCTAAACCCTACACCCTAAACTGTAAAACCTAAACACCTAAACCCCAAACCCTAAACCCTAAACCCTAAACCCTAAACACTAAACCCTAAGGACTTTCTACGGTCTTTTTTAGTTCGTATTTGGTTTGAGCTTACAAAATAAACCATGCTCGTGTTATGTGTGCTTATTATAAACCAAATATCCTAATTACTATTATAGACCAATTTCCCTACTGAAAATATATATTACAACTGAAAAACCAAAACCGGGCGTGACCCATAAGGTCAACAAAAAACCTAAACCGTAAACCCTGAACCCTAAACCCTAAAACGTAAAAAACTAAACCCTAAACCCCAAACCCTAATACCAAAACCCTAAAACCTAAACCATAAACCCTAAATAAATAACACAAAACCCAAAACCCTAAACCCCAAAACCCTAAACCCTAAGCCATAAATCCTAAAACCTAAACCCTAAAACCTAAACCTAAACCCTAAACCGTAAACCCTAAACCCTAAACCTAAACCCTAAACCCTAAACACTAAACCCTAAACCCTAAACCCTAAAACCCTCAACCCTAAAACACTAAACCCTAAAACCTGAAACCCTAAACCCTAAACCATAAATCCAAAACCCTAAACCTTAAACCATAAACATTAAACCCCAAAACGTAAACCAAAAAACCAAAACACCTAAACCCTAAACCCTAAACACTAAACCCTAAACCCTAACTCTAAACCCTAAGCCCTAAACCCTAAACCCTAAACCCTAAACCATACACCCTAGACCCTAAACTCTAAAACCTAAACACCTAAACCCAAACCCCAAAACCCTAAATCCTAAACCCTAAACCTTAAACACTAAACCCTAAACCCTAAACCCTAAAATCCTAAACCCTAAACCCTAAACCCTAAATCCAAAATGCTAAACCCTAAACCCTAAAACCTAAACCCTAAATCCTAAGCACCTAAACCCCCTACACCCTAAACCCTAAACCCAAAACATTAAACCCTAAACCCTAACTCTAAAACTTAAACCCTAAATCGTAACCCCAAACCCTAATCCCAAACCCCAAACCGTAAACCCAAAACCCTAAACCCAATAACCCCAAACCGTAAACCCAAAACCCTAAGGCCTCAACCCTAAACCCTAAACCTTAAACCCTAAACCCCAAACACAAGGTACTAAACACAAAACTGTAAAACCTAATCTTTAAACCCTAAATCCAAAACCCTAAGCCCTAAACCCTACACTTTAAACTCTAAATCCTAAAACATAAACACTAAAACCTAAACACCTAAACACTAAACCCTAAACCCTAAACCTAAAACCCTAAACCCTAAACCCTAAACACTAAACCTTAAACCCTAAAACTAAACCCTAAACCCTACACCCAAAACCCAAAGACACTAAACCCTAATCCCTAAACCCTAAACCCTAAACCCTAAACCCTAACCCTAAACCTAAAACCTAAACCCTAAAACCTAACACCTAAACCCTGAACCTAAACCCTAAACCCTAAACCTAAACCCTAAACCCAAACACTAAACCCTAAACCCTAACCTAAACCCTAAACCCTAAACCCTAAACCCTAAACCCTAAACCCTAAACCCTAAACCCTAAACCCTAAACCCTAACCCTGAAACCCTAAACCCTAAACCTAAAAAACTAAACCCTAACCCTAAACCCTAACCCTAAACCCTAAACCCTAAACACTAAACCTAACCTAACTAAACCCTAAAACCCTAAACCCTAAAGAGTAACCTAAACCCTAAACCCTAGACCTAAAACCCAAACCCTAAACCCTAAATCACAAACCCTAAACATTAAACCCTAAACCCAAACTCTAAACCCTAAACCCTAAACCCTAAACACTAAACCCTAAACCCTACACCTTAAACTGTAAAACCTAAACACCTATACCCTAGACCCTAAACCCTAAACCCTAAACACTAAGGTCTTTCTACGATCATTTTTAGTACGTATTTGGTTTGAGCTTACAAAATAAACCATGCTTGTGTTGTGTGTGCTTATTATAAACCAAATATCCTAATTACTATTACAGACCAATTTCCCTACCGAAAATATATAATACAACTGAAAAACCAAAACCGGGTGCGACCTATAAGGTCAACAAAAATCCTAAACCATAAACCCTGAACCTTAAACCCTAAAACCTAAACAACTAAACCCCAAACCCCAAACCCTAAAACCAAAACCCTAAAACCTAAACCATAAACCCTAAATAAAAAACACAAAACCCTAAACCCAAAACCCAAAACCCAAAACCCCAAACCCCTAACCCTAAAAATTAAACCCTAAAACCTACACCTAAACCCTAAACCTTAAACCCTAAACCCTAAACCTAAACCCTAAACACTAAACCCTAAACCCTAACCCCGAACTCTAAACCCTAAACCCTAAAACCTTCAACCCTGAAACACTAAACGTTAAAACCTAAAACCCGAAACCCCAAACCCTAAACCCTAAATCCAAAACCCTAAACCCTAAACACTAAACCCTAAACCCTAACTCTAAACCCTAAACCCTAAATCGTAACCCCAAACCCTAACCCCAAACCCCAAACCATAAACCCGAAACTCTAAACCCAATAACCCCAAACCGTAAACCCAAAACCCTAAGGCCTCAACCCTAAACCCCAAACCTCAAACCCTAAACCCAAAACAGTAAACTCAAGGTGCTAAATAGAAAACTGTAAAACCAAAACTTTAAACCCTAAATCCAAAACCCTAAGCCCTAAACCCTAAACCTTAAATCCTAAATCCTAAAACCTAAACACTAAAACCTAAAAACCTAAACACTAAACCCTAAACCCTAAACCCTAAACCATAAACACTAAACCCTAAACCCTAAACCCTAACCCTAAACCCTAAACCCTAAACCCTAAACCCTAAACCCTAAACCCCTAAACCCTAAACCCAAAAAGCCTAAACCCTAATCCCTAAATCCAAAACCCTAAACCCTAAACCCTAAACCCCAAACCCTAAACCCTAAACCCTAAACCCTAAAACCTAAACACCTAAACCCTAAACCCTAAACCCTAAACCCTAAACCCTAAACACCAAACCCTAAATCCCAAACGCAAAACCCTAAACCCAAAACCCTAAACACTAAACCCTAAACCCTAACTCTAAACCCTAAAACCCTAAACCCTAAACCCTAAAGCGTAAGCCCTAAACCCTAAACCCTAGACCTTAAAAACCCTAAACCCTAAAACCAAAACCTTATATCCTAAATACTAAACCCTAAACCCTAAACCTTAAACCCCAAACCATAAAACCTAAACCAAAAAACCTAAATACCTAAACCCTAAACCCTAAACCACAAACCCTAAACATTAACCCTAAACCCAAACTCTAACCCTAAACCCTAAACCCTAAACGCTAAACCCTAAACCTTACACCCTAAACTGTAAAACCTAAACACCTAAACCCTAAACCCTAAACCCTAAACCCTAAACACTAAACCCTAAGGACTTTCTACGGTCATTTTTAGTTCGTATTTGGTTTGAGCTTACAAAATAAACCATGCTTGTGTTGTGTGTGCCTATTATAAACCAAATATCCTAATTACTATTACAGACCAATTTCCCTACTGAAAATATATATAACAACTGAAAAACCAAAACCGGGCAAGACCTATAAGGTCAACAAAAATCCTAAACCGTAAACCCTGAACCCTAAACCCTAAAACGTAAACAACTAAACCCTAAACCCCAAACCCAAAAACCAAAACCCTAAAACCTAAACCATAAACCCTAAATAAATAACATAAAACCCTAAAACCTAAACCCTAAACCCCAAAACCCTACACCCTAAACCCTAAACCCTAAACCATAAACCCTAAACCCTAAACCTAAACCCTAAACCCTAAACACTAAACCCTAAACCCTAACCCCGAACTCTAAACCCTCAACCCTAAAACACTAAACCCTAAACCCTAAAACCCGAAACCCTAAACCCTAAACCCTAAATCCAAAACCCTAAACCTTAAACCCTAAACACTAAACCCCAAAACGTAAACCCAAAAACCTAAACACCTAAACCCTAAACCTTAAACCATAAACCCTAAACACTAAACCCTAAACCCTAACTCTAAACCCTAAGCCCTAAACCCTAAACCCTAAACCCTAAACCCTAAACCCTAAACCATACACCCTAGACCCTAAACTCTAAAACCTAAACACCTAAACCCTAACCCCAAAACCCTAAATCCTAAACCCTAAATCCTAAACACTAAACCCTAAACCCTAAACCCTAAAATCCTAAACCGTAAACCTTAAACCCTAAATCTAAAATACTAAACCCTAAACCCTAAAACCTATGCACCTAAACCCTAAACCCTACACCCTAAACCCTAAACCCAAAACACTAAACTCTAATCCCTAACTCTAAACCTTAAACCCTAAACCCTAATCTCTAAAACCTAAATCCTAAACCATAAGCACCTATACCCTAAACCCAAAACCCTAAAGCAAAAACCCTAAACCCTAAACCCTAAACCCTAAATACAAAATTCTAAACCCTAAGCCCTAAACCCTAAATCCAAAACCTTAAACCCAAAACCCAAAACCCTAAATACTAAACACTAAACCCTAAACCCTAAACCCTAAATCCTAAACCCTAAACACTAAAACCCTAAACCCAAAACCCTAAACCCTAAACCCTAAACCCTACACCCTAGACCCTAAACCCTAAAACCTAAACACCTAAACCCCAAACCCTAAACCTTAAACCCTAAACCCTAAACCCTAAACACTAAACCCTAAACCCTAAACCCTAAACACTAAACCCTAAACCCTAAACCCTAAAACCCTAAACCCTAAACCCTAAACCCTAAGTCCAAAACCCGAAACCCTAGACCCTCAACCTTAAAACCTAAACCCTAAAAGCTAAACACCTAAACCCTAAACCCTAAACCCTAAACACTAAACCCTAAACCGAAACTCTACACCCTAAACCTTAAACTATAAACACTAATCCCTTAACCCTAAACCCTGAACCCAAAACGTTAAACACTAGACCCTAAAAACCCTAAACCACAAAGCCTAAACCCTAAAACCAAAACCCTAAACCCTAAACACCTAAACCCTAATCCCTAAAGCCAAAACTGTAAACCCTAAACCCTATACCCTAAATACTAAACACAAAACCCTAAAACCTAAGCCCTAAACCCTAAACCCTAAACCCTAAACCCTAAACCCTAAAACCCTAAACCCAAAATCCTAAACCCTCACTACAAAAAAACTGGTTTTTAGTGACGAAAGTATTAGTGATATTTCAATTTCATCACTAAAAGTTGTTATTAGTGACGGTTTTAGACACCGTCACTAGTACCAACTTTTAGACCATCACTAATATTTTGGTCACTAAAAATAGCGCGGTAAATAATTTTCGTGCAAAAATTTTTTCAAAAAAATATTAGCGATGATTCTAGTGTATTGGTGACGGTTTTAAAACTGTCACTACTAGTGTTTTCATTTAAAAAATATTAAAAAAGAAATAGTTAAGGGTATTAGTGACGGTTTGGAAGAACCGTCACTAATAATGGGATATTAGTGACAATTTTGAAACCGTCACTACTAGTGTTTTATTTAAAAAATATTATAAAAATAATAATTAAGGGTATTAGTGATGGTTCTTCCAAACTGTCACTAATAATGGGGTATTAGTGATGGTTTTGAACCATCACTACTAGTGTCTTCATTTAAAATTTTTTTAAAAAAAACAGTTAAGGGTATTAGTGACAGTTCTCCCAAACCGTCACTAATAATGGGGTATTAGTGACGGTTTTGAAAAACGTCACTACTAGTGTTTTATTTAAAAAATATTAGAAAACAATAGTTAAGGATATTAGTGACGGTTCATTCAAACCATCACTAATAATGGGTAATAGTGACGATTTTGAAATCGTCACTACTAGTGTTTTTATTTTAAAATTATTTTAAAAATTTAGTTAAGGGTATTAGTGACGGTTTGGGAGAACCGTGACTAATAATATGGTATTAGTGACGGTTTGGAAACCGTCACTACTACTTCAAACTTCAGTTAGCCCCAAAAAGCCCTAAGGGCCCCTAACCCGTGCCGCAGCTCTTACTCTTTCCTCATCTCTGACCTCTCAGCTCTCACTCTCTCAAATCTCAATCCTCTCCTCTCCTCTGGTGTGCTACTATGTGCCAGATCTACTGATGCTACAAGCCTACGAAGTGCGAACGATCCCCAGCCCGAGTCATCGTCTCCTCTAGGCTCCACGGACAACAACCACATGCATCAGTCATCCCTAGCTCCACAGACGACTTGACTTCACACCTCCAGCCTCCAGTTGCTCCACAGTAAGATTAAGCTCCATCTTCCATGCAGTCGTGGGTTATCATGCCCTTTCTTGCTGCTTCAAGCCATGTAGTCATTTCTTTGTGACTTTTCGAATGACGCTTCTTGATATTTAAATATAGTGCTGAGTAATCCAAAATATATGTCGTCTTTAGGACTGGGTTGCTGGCTTCACCAGTTAGATCATCTCTCAAATTTGACATTGGAATTGTAGAAGATTCTTCCCCAATTTTGCAATCTATGATTCCCTCATAATTGCTCTGTGCTTCTATCTCTAGTTTTGGTTCATCAATTGTGTTCTTCTGCATCAAAGGGCTTGAATATTTGGCGTTATAAGGGAATTTGTGAAATGAGAGGCATTTCATATCAAACGAACTCAATTTCCCCACTGCTTGGACTCTTAGAGGCAAGAGAAGTGCTGGGGAATAAGAAATATTGGCAGAAACTTCCTCCTTGGAAGAATAGTTGGTGTACTGTGGGAGGACAGATGTTGGGGTTACTAGAGAGCTGCAAATGGAGCTATTGCTAGAACAAGAATCCCCTGAATCGCAATCACTCTTCTGATCTTCCATATCCATCCTATCAAACCTTTCTCTAGCTAGATTAATCATGTCATCAAGTGCCTCCAACACTATTTCAACTACAAAGAACAAGAAAAAAAATTCAATGAGCTTAATTCACAAACATTCCAATTAAGAGAAAGCTGCCACCTAAATCCTAGAGAAATAACTTACCAATGCGACAAGAAGGGATCTGCATATTGCTGAGATCATTAGGCTTGTAGGGTGTTGAGCACTCCTGATTCTTTGCCCATAAATTCTGAAGGGATTTCAAAGAATTGCAAAAGTAGACCATTCCTTGTTTGAACATGTCATATCCATTAGCCTATGAGCCTTTGAAATTATGAAAAAAGCTATTTTTTTGTTTCATTAATTTAATTTTGAACCTGTTCCATCGATAGACCCTTCAGTTCTGAACTTGGGATATAGGCTATGGCTTCAGGGTATAGCTTATGGAGGCCCTCCATTTTTTAAATCACCAATTGCAAGAAGATAAGGAAGTAGGTAAAACTAAGAAGTGCACCAACACTTAGAAAAGAGGGTATTCTTCCTACAACAGCTTATGAATTTCCTAAGGGCAGATCAAAGAATACCTGCACCAACACTTAAAAAAAGGGTATTCTTCCTACAACAGGTTGTGAAATTCCTAAGTACAGATCAAAGAATACCTCATTAATTGAAGCAGAGCCAAGCTAGTCCATGGTGTCTCTAAATGTCAGGATCTTCCTTCTTAGCTCATCTGTTAAAATCAAGTTGCATGTAGATCTGGGCGAACCATCATCCATCAAGGCTTCCGCTTCTGTTTGATTCTTAAACATTTTGGGACTTTTGGCTACCTACACTTGCAATCCTTGTGTCAAGATTACTTGCTAGATAATTTCATAATGCTAACCTAAATTTACAATACTGTTTGAAAATTTGGAATTTAGAATTTTGATTTAGATTGGTGTGGATTTAATCAATACAGAATCACATTGATTTGCATTCAAATTCATACAAATTCAAGTTAGAATATGAAACTTATGATCGCAAACACGGCTTTGCAAGAAATTGTATTAGGGTTTGGATTAGGCGTAGTTTTCAAAGAGGTAGGTGCATGATAAATGAACCTTTGATTGTATTCCTAACGTGACAAAGTTGAGAGTGCTGTGAGATAGAGGATTTATGGTGCTTGTAATAGATAAAACTTGTGCTTTCTTGTGTTTATAATGCTATTAAAAGAATATTGCAGTTTCTGCTTGTACACAGTAGGTACATATTTGATTACCAAATGAAATTAATTCTGCTTCCCAACTTGACACAGTTGGGAGCACTGTGAGATAAAGGATTTAGTTCATTTGTCTATTGAAGCCTACTTTTATAGAGAGAAACGATAGGTTCTTGCTAGAACTTAAAAGCCAAAAGCTAGAATTTAGTGAGAGTCAAACTGCTTACTGTGAGTCCTAAACATCTTTTTTGTTAAGTAAGCTCTAGAAATCCTAACAACAATAAATAGTTAAATACCATCCCTTGTCCTAAAGTACTCCTAGCCATACAAAATGAAATAAACTAGAAAGAATCAAGCCCCTATACAAATCTAAAGATTTATGCTGCTACATTAAAGCATGAAGAGTAACCACACTACAACAATGTAACAATAATGTGAACAGTATTTTGTCAGATTTGTTCTACATCTCTATTACCTATTAGAAATCATTAAAACAATTTTTTATTAGTATTTCCATTTTTAGATTTTTAGACAAAGGATTCTGTAAGAGCGTGTGGATTATTTAGAGCTTCAAAGGCTGGTTTGTTGGAAACTTAGGATCACATAGGATAGACAAATTTTGAGATATGTTTGGCTATGATCCACTTATCTCCATGTTCTTAGATCATTGTCTCCATAATTTCATATTAACATATGGCTTGATATGTATTTGATTGTTATTCACTAAGGCATTGAACAGTTGTGTTCATATTTTATCTTGTTTGGTGTAACTTATTTTTATGCAACTGAGTGATTCATGTTTGGAGGTAGTCTTGTTAGTCTTGGAGGTTGTCATTTCATGTGTGCATCGAAGCTTAGACCCATTCAAGAATGGTTACTATTCATTCATGCCTCATCGTACATGTGGGACAAATCAATTGTTAAAATTCAATTGAGTATTAGTCATATTATGTAGACTAATAATCAATTGAACATGTCGATTATTTGTTTCATTTACGATTAGTCATGTTTGTATTTCAACCATTATTGAATTGTCCAATGTGGATAGTTTAGGAAGTTGTATTTACATTCTTGTCATCGTTCACGCTTTCGTCATTGTCATTATATATTTCGATCGCATCTCTACTTGTGCTCTCTGGGTGCATAGTGGGGTGTGGTGACAATTTGTTAGTGATGGTAAAATAGAAGATGATGTGCACTTCCCCCATCTCATGTACTTGGAGAGCCATGGGGAGATGCTGCTAAAATTTACAATGACTACGATGAAGGAATTTTAGCGATTGATCACAATGTAATTGCAACATTCTTGAATGGGATTGGATCCGTGCCCTTTAGATGGAAGGTGGTTGATTATAGGATTCACAATGCATGCATCATAAACATTCTGACAACGTAATCAACACCATTTACTTGAACATGTTAAAGGGAATTAATGAACATGGATAAGAGTTGGATGAACGCTCAGGGTAGGTTTTTGCCAAAATACGTGAAAGGGGTACATGATTTCATAGAGTTCGTGCGTCCTCGTGCTGACGGTGCTAGTAGAATAAGGTGTCCTTGCAAGAAATGCCAAAACATAACATTCAACACATTGATCTGGTCCATTCACATTTATTAGACTTTGGAATGGAGAAAAGGTACACAAAATGGGTGTTCCACGGTGAAGATTACGCAGTTCAGAGTGATGATGATGACGATAAAGATAAGGGGGCAAATATAGTAGGTGGTGATACACGTTCGGAAGGGTTAATCGAAATGTTAGGTAACTTACAAAGGGGGATTACAGTGGACATGGAAGACGTCAGTGTGTCGTGTAGTGGTGATGAATCTACTTCAGTAGGTACCATACCTTGCGATCCTAGTACGTTAAATCGATTTGGTAACCCATTTGCTAATCTCGTGAGGGATGCATGGGTGCCCCTATAACCAAACTGTAGAAAGTTCTCAAAATTAGAGTTCCTAATAAAGTTGCTTTATGCAAAGACAATGCATGGGTTATCTCAAAGCGTATTCAGCATGCATTTAAGCCTCATTAAGGCAGCACTGCCTGATGGTAAAACACTTCCAAAGTCCTTTTATGAGGCGAAGACATACATGCGTGAATTGGGTCTTGGTTACACTACAATACATGCGTATAGGTATGATTGTGCACTCTTTTATGGTGAACATGAAAACACGAATGAGTGTCCATAATGTGGTGAACCGAGGTATACAACTAATCAGAAGAAGAGTAAAAAGATCCCCCAAAAAGTTTTGCAATACTGTCCATTAATCTTGCGGCTGCAATGATTGTATATGTGCAAAAAGACTGCTATAGATATGAGATGCCATAAAGAGAAACGTCTTCAAGATGGAAACACCCTTAGCCATCTAGTGAACTCCAAAGCTTGGAACAAGTTTGATAAAATGCATTCGTGGTTTGCTAGTGATCCTCGCAACATCATACTTGGGCTTGCTTTAGATGGGTTCAATCCTTTCAACAACATGAACAACTCGTACAACATGTGGCCAGTTATGATAATGCCATACAGTATGCCGCCATGGCGATGCATGAAAGAACCCTTCATTTATATGTCTCTGCTTATTCCTGGACCGAGGACACCTGGTAATGATATTGACATTTACTTGAGGCCATTAATTGATGAGTTGAAAGAACTATGGGAAAAAGGATTGGAGACATTTGATGTGCAAATCGGGACAACATTTTGGATGCATGCTGTACTTTTGTGGACAATTAATGATTTCCCCGCCTACGTCAATCTATCGGGCTGGAGCACAAAAGGTTACTTAGCATGCCTAGTGTGTATTAAGGATGCTGGGTCCTTATCCTTAAAGCATGGACGCAAGTTATGTTTTATGTGTCATCATCATTTTTTATGACCTGGACATCCTTGGAGGACTCTAGTGTCAGAAGCTTTAATGGAAAACCTGAACGAAGGTTCCAACCAAACCGACTAAGTGGGGAAGAGATATTAAACCAGCTCAGGTTGATCGGAGATATGAAATTTGGGAAATCACCTAGCAGTAGAAAAAGGAACCGTGCTGAATGGGAGTTAAATTGGACAAAAAGAAGCATCTTCTTCGAGTTGTCATACTGGAAAGATCTTCGACTACACCATAACCTGGATGTCATGCACATCGAGAAGAACATTTGTGAGAATGTCATTTTTACATTGTTGGATATAAATAGGAAGACAAAGGACAATGCAAATGCTCGTCGAGATATGGAAGATATGGGAATACGGCCTGAATTGCATCTGATTCGTGATGGGGACAAACTTCTTATGCCATCTACCTGTTACACATTTTTGAAAGATGAGAAGAATAATTTCTTCGAATGGTTGAAATCAGTGAAGTTCCCTGATGGATATGCATCGAACATATCTCGATGCATAAGTATGAGGGAAGGGAAGATGTTAGGAATGAAAAGTCATGACTGTCACATCTTTTTGCAACGAGTTCGGCCCATTTTCCTTCATGGACACTTGACCAAAGATGTTCGTTTGGTGCTGATTGAAATGGGGATCTTCTTTCGATAGTTGTGCTCCAAAAAATTGAGCATAAACGTACTTGAATGGTTAGTGGAGGACATTATGATCATACTATGTAAGCTGGAGAAAATATTATCGCCAGCATTCTGCGATGTGATGGTCCACCTAGCCATCCATTTACCAATGGAGGACATAATTGGAGGACCGGTCTAATATCGTTGGATGTATCCTATTGAGAGGTACATTATAAAGTCCTACAATGTTCTCATGATTTCCTTTTTTATTTTATTTTTATTTTTTTGTGTCCAACTCATGGATGCTGTGTAAACTGCACAGGTTTTTATCCACTTTGAAAGGGTATGTGCGCAATAAGGCATGGCCAGAAGGTTCAATCATTGAGGCATACATTGACAGTGAATGTCTTGCATTTTTCTCAATGTATCTCTACATGATATTGAAACAAGGTTCACTCATGAGGAGCGAAATATAGACGTTCATGCTATTAATGCTGAAGATGAAGAACCGACGAGCTCTATTTCGAGGAAATGTTTGGCCATTCGGTGCACAGGTTTACGATTTCATTGATATGGACGACCTACGAAAGGCACATTTTTACATCCTCAATAGTTGTGATGAAATTATTCCATATATCGAGTACGTGGTTCAAAATTCCTTACTTCACATTGTATTTACATATGCATATATACTTAGTTGACATTAACATGTACTATTGTTGCATATAGCGAACATAAAGTTGAACTTTTCGCTCAAAATGAAAGGAATGTTGACGAAAGACATAAGAAGGAATTTGTCAATTGGTTTGGGTGCCGTGTAAGTAACAACTACTGCCTAAGTTCGCTACAATGTACATTTTCAATATTGACGGTTTACTCATCTAAAGTCCTTTGTAATTAATAGATGAAGTCATGTATTATAATAAAGAATAGACAACAAGTAAAGATTTGTATGCATTGGCATGTGGTCCCAATGAACGAGTTAACCGCTACAGCGGTTGCATTGTCAACAGCTTATGCTTTCATACCAAGTCCCTCAAACTGCATAGAAGAACCCAAAATTGTGGCGTTGCGGTGCTAGGAACAAAAGGAGATGAGGAAATTGACTATTTTGGTGTGTTGGATGACATTATAGAGCTTCACTATGGAGCTAACAGACTTGTCCACAACTTCAAGTGTACTTGGTGGGACATTAGCAATAAAAAGAGTGGGATAAATACGGATGCCTACTTTACTAGTGTTAATTTCAGTAAAACATGGTATCAAAACGGCCCTTTTGTGCTTGTGTTGTGACCGGTGCAAACTGCAAGTGCACAGTATCGTAGTTTTATAATATAATGATGTGTAGAGTATCGTCCTCAGGGATTGATGTCTTAATTTTACCAAGTACCGAAATTTTACTAACCTTGATTTTATTTAGAAAAATTAATAATTTTAGACTGCGAAATTTAAACAAAGCTACTTTAAATAAACTATTTAGGAGAATTTAAAACTGGATACCGCGTGTCAAATTGATGATGGTGAAAACTTCTAGGAAACCGATTTCACCTAGTTTCTCACTATGCTTTACTCATTTAGCTAATTTAACTTCGTTTTCTCTGTTTGTTAGCAGATCGTCAATTTTTCCAAAAGCCTCTTTCGATAGTCAATCGGAACCTATTCTTGTTTATTATTTAACATAAGAGTATGCAAATTAATAACGCAAGAACGCAGTAAGACCCTCGATTTTTAATGCTACATAGGTTCATACAAGTCTTTTGATCTCTATATTTACTTACGCTGAATTATCCAAGATCTATCCTATAATCCCCCCTTTCGGTAGCAAATCACAAGACTAAAATCATTTAATTAATGGCCAGTTAATTAAAAGCATTAAGCGCAGAATAATTCAAATAAACATTAATGAAAACTACGTCAGATTAGCATCAAAGAGCAAGCATAGTTCGAAACTGGCTACATCGTTTTCCTAGAATTCAAAATTTTAGTTCATTCCAAAAATTAAATCCAACATAATAGATTTCACCATATTTTCTTCAATTTGGAGCGTACGGAAAAGATCAACACTCGCCGCACCGCCGTCGCGCGTCACGAACACCCCGAACCCCGCCGTTGTTCGCCGCCTTCCAATTCTGAAAAGATAGTATTTTTGTGTGCTTCCAACTCTCCTTTGCTGGCTGTGTGTGTATCTTTGTAGCACCCCAAAAAGAAAACCACAAGAAAGCTCCCCCAAAAATAATTTTTCAAAGAAACTTTTTGTGGCGTTTTCTTCCTTGTGTTTCTCCCCCAAGAAAAATCCTTTTTTTCTTTCTCCTATGGTGCGGCCTCTCTCCCTCCAGCCCAGCACACGTTGCCCCCCTTCATCTCTTCTTGCACACGGCACTCCCCCCACAAGGAAACCCTCCTTTGACTTTTCCTTTTTCAATCCTTTCCTTTTGCTTTTCTTTCCTTTCTTTTTTTTTTCTTACCATTCTATGTACCCAGTGCACACTGCTCTTATGAGATGACCCAGCTGCATGGCTGGGTCACATCTCATTTTTTGATTTTTTTTTTCTTTTTTTTTTTCAAAGGTACATGAACTGCCCTCCTCTTTCAAGCCCACTTTCAACCCTCTTACAGCTCATAACTCTCAAAAATTAAAACACAAAAGATGTAGAGCTCTTTTTAAGCTTTTCCCAAAATTTTGAATCATCTCGATCGGAGCTCGTATGAGAAAGTTACGCCAAGATTACGAAGAATTGTCAAAAAAATCCATAAAACAGCGTATGCTAACTTCATGTCTGATTTCGGCCTTGATGCTGCCAGTATTTTGCAAAACACAAAACACAAAAATTGTATATTGTTTTCTTATCTTTCTATGGCATCTTGAATCATCTGAATCAGAGGTTGGATGAGAGAGTTACGCACAGATTGCAAAGTACCGTCGGTTTTTTTAGCTTCCAACAGTTGCTCTGCAATAAAAAAAAACACCAAAATTTCATACATTACTCAATAGAACCCAAATTTTATAAATAGAACACAATGTTAGAATATTGAGAGTAGTTAGGCATTTAAATACAAAATATCATTTGCAATGCATGAATTAAAACATCTAATTACGCATTTTAAGCGCGTAATCACACCCCCCAAATAAAGTTTTGCTAGTCCATAGAAAATAACGTGAATGCAATTTAGGGTGGTGTCATACTAATTTCAATGAATGAATACATAGGCAACACAATCATACCCTTTCACATACAGGAATATCACCAAATTACACGCAAACTCATTCATACCCAATTCACGCAACTCTGAAGTAAGTCATTCATGCAAATCTCATCATTATATAGCCATTAAGAACAGTAAACTCACATAAAATTAACCAGCGAGCACAATTCAGAGTTAATGTAGCCATATAAATTCAAGTATAAATAGGCAAAATCTTGAAGCACGTGTAATGTGTGTGACTTGTTACACCCAGCATATCCGTGGACACCTAAAGAACTATCGCTTTGACTCGGCCTAACTGGTATACTCTCAAAAACACTTAAAAAGGATGGGTTCACTCATCGTATGTGAGGAGGAGTGTCATGATCAAACATCCCACATACTGCAAGGAACAAACGCTAAATGTATGGAGTGGACTAGTCTGAAAAGGATCAAGCCTGTTTAGGAGGTGTCGGGTCCTTCACCCTAGCATCTTCTCACCTACTCGCCATGTCCAACCGAGACCACCCTAGATCAACTTATTCACAAACTAGGTGTGAATACATCTGAGGCATTAGGCGGGTGAAGAGTCTTCATATGTGGATAACATGCGTCTTGTCCTTGACTTTTGTTGTAGTTGTGTGGAGCAGGTATTAATCTTTCACCTCTTGTAGGGTATTTCTATTTCTCTTTTCCTTTCTTCTGCTCATTTTTCAATTTCTTTCTTTTCATGGTCAATTAGGACAATCATAACACTTCTTTTATTGTTTTCATACCACCCATGTGCATTAAGCTTGAACAAGAGTCCATGAAATAAGTCTATTTCTAGGGGTGGTTTGGCCTTCACATCTTGAGTAGACTACAAGACCAAAGTTTTTATCTCCCCACTAGATGTCACCTCTAGGCTAGCAATTCAAAAAACAAGACTAGTGTGCAAAGAGTATTCAGAAAAAAATAGGGAAAGTTGAGTTTCATGAACTCTGAGTTGACGTCAAAACTCAAAAGAGCGAAAAAATGGCTCAACAGTACCTTACAAGGTGTCAAAGTCTCCACGGGCGCTCTCTCAGTGTTCACAAGGAACCCTAAGTGCTACAAGTCACACGAATGTGTATTTTTTTAGCCTCAAGAGATACCATGTAGATACAAAAGTTTATATAGCTAGATTAACACAATTGCACTACTAGTCAACTTTCAATGAGGTACGATTCCTAGTTTAGCCATATAAAAAGAAACTACACATAAATGACCCAGTGTGTACTCTTAGGTTATATGCAGGTATATGAAGGCCATAAGTAGCATCACGCATGGCCTAATCATCCATATTCACACACATTTTTTTTCAATGTTATTCAAAAATGAGAAGGATTAAAGAAAAGAAAGAAACTTCCCTGACTTATTGGTGAATCCGTCGAGTTTAATTTTCAGCTCTGTACTCATGCCAAATAAACCTACATCAAAAATATAAATTATTCAAAAGTGCATAGATAAATAAATAAATAATAAAGATAAAGGAAATAAACAAAAGAAAAACTCTTTGAGTTGCCTCCCATAAGCGCTTGTTTTAACGTCTCCAGCCAGACGTTTCAATCTTCATCAACCAGGATCACCAAGAGGAATAAATGCACAGTTCCTCTCCATTTGTTCTCCATAATAGTGCTTCAATCTCTGACCATTAACTCTAAATATATTCCCTAGGAAGAGTTATAATCATGAGTTGAAGAGTAGAACCTGTTGTCCTAGAGAATTTGTTTTTCATGCCACTTCTTCGTTTGCTCTTTGTAGATTTTTGCATTTTCATACGCATCACCCGAGAATGCATAGCGAAGATGCTCAGGGAATTGTTTCAACTCTAGAGATATAGGTTGTTGCATCTTTCCTTTAGAGATTATAGAATCCGTCCTTACTACCATAGGTTCTAGCCTCCCCACAAGCTGTTGTGTTGTAATCTATTGCAAGGATCATTCTAGGTGATCAACTTGTACATCTTTTTGAAAGACTTTTTCTTCACCTTGCTGAATGACATCTACCCGAAAGCAAGTGCTTGGATCTTCTGGGAATCTCATGTCTTGGTAGATGTTGAACATAACCTCTTCCTTATCCACTCTCAATGTTAACTCACCCTTTTGAACATCAATTAAAGCCCTTCCAGTGGCCAAGAATTAGCGGAACTTCTTGGTCTTCCTCCATATCTAACACCACAAAATCAGCAGGAAAAATAAATTTATCCACCTTTACCAATACGTTTTCTATGATTCCATGTGGATACTTGATGGATCGGTCTGCTAGTTGCAAAGAAATGGTTGTTTGTTTCATCTCTCCAAGTCCCAATTTCCTGCAAACAGAAAGTGGCATAAGATTAATACTAGCACCAAGATCACATAAAACTTTATCAAAAAATAAATTTCCAATAGTGCAAGGCAAAGTAAAACTCCCTGGATCTTTTAATTTTTGAGGCAATTTCTTTTGAAGAATAGCACTACACTCCTCAATAAGCTTCACTGTTTCGAACTCCTCCAACCTTCTTTTCTTTGAAATGATGTCCTTCAGGAATTTGACATAGTTTGGCATTTGTTCCAAGGCATCTGTAAAAGGAATATTTATGTGAATTTTCTTAAAAATATCCAAAAACTTAGAAAATTGCTTATCTAATTTTTGTTTTTGAAAACGTTGAGGATAAGGAAGTAGAGTAGAGAGAATAGGAGGATTGTCAGGAAATGAAATTAATGGAAGCGTGTCCGTCTCTCTTGGTGTATCATCCACAATCTCCTCTTCTTCCCCTTTATTCTTGCTTCGGCCATTCTTTTCAGGTGTAGGTGTGGACATAGTTTCCTTCGCTGGTGATTTATCAATTTCTCTTCCACTCCTAAGTGTGATGACATTGCATTGTTCTTTAGGATTCACTTCTGTGTTGCTAGGAAAAGTTCCTCTCTATTGGGTATTTATAGTTGTGGCCAGTTGCCTAATTTGTATTTCAAGGTTCTTCATAGTGGCTCCCATATTGTTACAATGAGTCTCAATGTTGTCTAGCCGTGCATCTGTCTTTTTAAACCTTGCTTTTGTCTCCTCAACAAAAGATATCATGGCATCCTCAAGTGACATCTTCTTCTCACCTTGATGATTTTCAAATCCTGCAGGAGGTTGCAGCACATTCCTTGTATTTCCATAAGACAAATTCTCATGATTTCGAAGCCCTGAATGGTAATATTGTGGCAAAGGATCACCACGATAATTGTAGTTCCGATTATTGATGTATTGAACCTGCTCTTGACTCGCTCCAATACTCGAATCTGTCCTACTTGTAGCTGCCACATATTCTGTACCTTATGGTATCCTCTGGGTTGTCAAAGATGAAATCTGATGAGACAAAGAAGCAACTTGAGCTGAAAGTGCAGCAAACGGCTCCAATTCATGAATTCCAGCAACTTTCTTAACCATAGTTCTTTCAGTTGGCCATTGATAGTTATTTGAGGCCATTTCTTCCAAAAGAGCAGTAGCACCCTCAGGTGTCTTTGACATCAAAGTTCCCCCAGATGCAGCATCAACTAAAGTTCGTGTTTGCATTATAGAACATCTGAATTTGCAACCAATCCAGCAATCCATGTTGTGGGCAGCGTCGAATCAAATCTTTATACCTTTCCCATGCTTCATAAAGTGATTCAAAATCATGTTGCTTGAATTGACCAATCTCACTCCTGAGTTGAGCTGTTTTTGCAGGTGGAAAGAATTTAGCTAGAAATTTTTCTACCATGTCCTGCCAACTAGTAATACTCCCAGGTTGTAGCGATTGTAGCCAACCTCTTGCTTTGTCCCTCAAAGAGAAAGGGAATAATCTCAGTCTAATGGTGTCTTCAGTAACACCATTGATCTTCACAGTATCACAAATCTCCAAAAACATCGTCAGATGGATATTGGGATCATCAAGTGGCGATCCACTGAATTGGCCCTGTTGCACCATGCTAATTAATGCGGGTTTGAGCTCAAAATTGTTGGCATTAATGGGTTGGCGTCTGATACCCGAATAATTGTCATTCACAACTGGTCACACATAATCCTTCAGGGAAAATGGCTGTGCATTATCTTGTCCATTCTCCATGGCTAATACCCTCTCTTTCCTTAGTGCTCTAAGCGTTCTCTCAATCTCTGGATCAAAAGGAATAATGGCACGTATTCTAGCACTGCGCATCCAACATAAAAAAAACACACCAGAAGTACAAAAAAATAATAATAATAAAATAAAATAAAGAAAATAAATAAATAAAAATATAAAAAAATTCTAAATTAAAACCAAGATTACTTTGTATCGATATTGGCAAAAATAAGATAAACTCAATCCTCGGCAACGGCGCCAAAAACTTGACCGGTGCAAACTGCAAGTGCACAGTATCATAGTTTTATAATATAATGATGTGTAGAGTATCGTCCTCAGGGATTGATGTCTTAATTTTACCAAGTACCGAAATTTTACTAACCTTGATTTTATTTAGAAAAATTAATAATTTTAGACTTCGAAATTCAAACAAAGCTACTTTAAATAAACTATTCAGGAGAATTTAAAACTGGATATCGCGTGTCAAATTGATGATGGTGAAAACTTCTAGGAAACCGATTTCACCTAGTTTCTCACTATGCTTTACTCATTTAGCTAATTTAACTTCGTTTTCTCTGTTTGTTAGCAAATCATCAATTTTTCCAAAAGCCTCTTTCGATAGTCAATCGGAACCTATTCTTGTTTATTATTTAACATAAGAGTATGCAAATTAATAACGCAAGAACGCAGTAAGACCCTTGATTTTTAATGCTACATAGGTTCATACAAGTCTTTCGATCTCTATATTTACCTACGCTGAATTATCCAAGATCTATCCTATAATCCCCCTTTCGATAGCAAATCACAAGACTAAAATCATTTAATTAATGGGCAGTTAATTAAAAGCATTAAGCGTAGAATAATTCAAATAAACATTAATGAAAACTACGTCAGATTAGCATCAAAGAGCAAGCATAGTTCGAAACTGGCTACATCGTTTTCCTAGAATTCAAAAATTTAGTTCATTCCAAAAATTAAATCCAACATAATAGATTTCACCATATTTTCTTCAATTTGGAGCGTACGGGAAAGATCAACACTCGCCGCACCGCCGTCGCGCATCACGAACACCCCGAACCCCGCCGTTGTTCACCGCCTTTCGATTCTGAAAAGATAGTATTTTTGCGTGCTTCCAACTCTCCTTTGCTGGCTGTGTGTGTATCTTCGCAGCACCCCCAAAAGAAAACCACAAGAAAGCTCCCCGAAAAATAATTTTCCCAAGAAACTTTTTGTGGTGTTTTCTTCCTTGTGTTTCTCCCCAAAGATAAATCCTTTTTTTCTTTCTCCTATGGTGCGGCCTCTCTCCCTCCAGCCCAGAGCACATTGCCCCCCTTCATCTCTTCTTGCACACGGCACTCCCCCCACAAGGAAACCCTCCTTTGACTTTTCCTTTTTCAATCCTTTCCTTTTGCTTTTCTTTCCTTTCTTCTTTTTTTTTCTTTCCATTCTATGTACCCAGAGCACACTGCCCTTATGAGATGACCTGGCTGCATGGCTGGGTCACATCTCATTTTTTGATTTTTTTTTTTCCTTTTTTTTTTCAAAGGTATATGAACTACCCTCCTATTTCAAGCCCACTTTCAACCCTCTTACAGCTCATTAATCTCAAAGTTTAAAACACAAAAGATGTAGAGGTCTTTTTAATATTTTCCCAGAATTTTGAATCATCTCGATCGAAGCTTGTATGAGAAAGTTATGCCAAGATTACGAAGAATTGTCAAAAAAATCCATAAAAAGGTGTATGCTAACTTCATGTCTGATTTCGGCCTTGATGCTGCCAGTATTTTGCAAAACACAAAACACAAAAATTGTATATTGTTTTCTTATCTTTATACGACATCTTGAATCATCTGAATCAGAGGTTGGATGAGAGAGTTACGCACAGATTGCAAAGTACCGTCGGTTTTTTTAGCTTCCAACAGTTGCTCTGCAATAAAAAAAAAAACACCAAAATTTCATCCATTACTCAATAAAACCCAAATTTTTTAAATAGAATACAATGTTAGAATATTGAGAGTAGTTAGGCATTTAAATACAAAATATCATTTGCAATGCATGAATTAAAACACCTAATTACGCATTTTAAGCGCGTAATCATGTTGCAGGCAGTACAAGTGTTATACTTTAAGGACACAAAATTAAAGGGTGAATGGCATGTGGCCCAAAAAATTCCTCCTCGAAGTTTGTATGATATTACAGAAGTCATAAACGGGGAGAAGAGTGTCAGCGATGATGCTTTCCAAGAAGATCAGCCATCTGATCCCGTAGCAACGCAATCTGCTATCAATGTTGCCGAGGAAGGAGTCGATCCTATACTATTAAATAGGGTTGGTGCCACGACAGAACACGTAGGAACTACTGACATTAGAATTGAACCCTTTGTACATGTTGACTTCATCGACAGTGATGAAATTGATGGGGAAGATGAAATTATGGTTGAGTACTGCAATGAAGAGGAAGACACTCTTGAAAGTGAGGATGATACTGATATTGAGGACGTATAGGGTGTAAGCGTGTTATGTTGTCACCATGTATTTAACATGTGAGAACAGGTGAAAATATATTTACTATGCATCCATTTAATATCCAATCTTCTTATATTTACTTGTGAACTGTTTTGCAGACATGGCCCCAGGAGGTCATCGCCCCTTGCTTCAGTCTAGGCTATCGACGACATCATCCCGTGAGGATGATGGGTCATCATCGAGAGTGACTGAGCATGTCAGGGATGATACAGCACCATCTGAGCCCTTGGGACCCCAGCCCAACATCGGTACATCAATTGGGGATCAAGCTCAGGGTGAGTTGCCGTCTATAATCAGCAGCGTTGGTAAGGTTACGCATATTTGATATAGAATAATATATTTACTGTCATTTCACGTGTATGATTATGTTGTTGTTCTTTAACTTTTCTTTCAGCATCGACCTCTATGACACATACGAGTGCAAGCTGCGATGCAGCGAAGAATGTTGCGCTAAAGAAGCACCTGGAGAGGACTGGGTGGCAGATCCGTATCGACATTCCTCTAGGCTTTACGGCCCCGCTTGACGATTGGTGCACAACCTAGTCATGGGAGCTTGGGATTATATGTCGCCAATATGCTCCAGTCACTTGCTTCACCTGGCCAAAGGTAACGGAGGCTCAGCGTTTGGTTCTATATGAGCACATCTTGGTAAGTAACCCTAAAACATTTCTTTCACTTTTAATATATTACACTAAAGATTCTCTAACATTCAATATATATATTTCATATGCAGGAAGAGTTTGATATGGACATTTTCACTGTAGACCATGTGAAAAAGGCGGTGAACACACAGCTGTGCTCTCAGTTTAAGACCTATCGTAGCAAAATGCTCAACCATTTTAGGGAGATGGGAGATCAGGCAGAAGCGCACCCATACGATAAGATCTTCCTAGAGGATTGGCGGGTGGTGTGTCACCATTTTCACGACCCTAACTATTAGGTGATGTATTTCTATTAATTACAATAACTACTTTTTCATAATTATGTGAATAATAAAAAGTGATTACATCTATTTTGTAGGCTATTTGTGAGAAAAATGCTGCGAATCACAGCAAACTAAATACGACGCATTGTGGTGGCTCGAAATTGTTCATCAATCATCGAAAGGTAATTGCTACAAAACTATCTGACCATCACTTGACAAGTTTTATTTATATTGACACTACTGAATTCATATTAATGAACTTTTATATGATAATGTAGCGTGATCCCGTCACTGGCGACCTGGAGTCGAGGCCGGATCTGTATCAGAAAACACATCAGAGGACATCGGGGGAGTGGTGCTAGGGTGCGCAGATGAAACATATAAGTCAAGTAGATTATTTAGTTCATTATCTTATTCAAAATGTTAGTTATATTCTTATTTCTTCATTTTCATCATTTTAATGACTGAAAATAGGCAAGGATGCTTGAGCTACGGGATGCACCCATTGTAGAGGGCAGTCAGCCGATAATGGATGACGAGATCAACACTCAAGTGCTTGGACAACGATCAGGTGACTGGTTGAATGGTCTTGGGAGTGAATACGTCACCCCAACATCATCATCTTCTTTCAGTGTAGCATCTCGTGCTAAGATTGACCGAGAGCGTCGAGCCACCGAGGCTTGAGAGGAGGCGATGGTTATCCGGGTGCAAATGGTGGAAGCGGAGAACTAGCAATTGAAAGAAAAGATCTCGAATTGGGAAGCGGAGATGCAAGCCATGAAGGATTGGAAAGTGCAAATAGAACAAATGATGTGCCAATCCCATCTAGATGATGCGGGTGACTCCTCTCATTAGAAGGTATGTACAAGCTAGTGACAATTAATTGAAATATAAAATGCATGAGGTTTTCAATTAGAATGAATACTTTATCCTTTCTTTTTACTTTCAAAATACATTAATAGATATTTAATAATTATTGGTATAATGTTATGGTCTGCCTATCTAATCAATGACCTAATTAGAGTGAATCGAACTCTCAAGTACAAATTCAATATAGAACTATGATATGGTAGACATATCAAATGGATATGTAGAGACACTCTTTTAAAAATATTTTCCAAGATATATGTCTAGAACCCAATCATGAACTTGAACCATAATTAATCCTTACAAGACACTTAACATCATGTGTGAGATTGAAGAATTTTTTATCAACTCCACAAACAAAAACACAGTCGCTGGGGCGATGAATTGTAGCAAAGACCCCTAAGAAGCTAGAAAGAGACACGTACTTTGCAGCAGTGGGTTGTTGAATTAGCAGTGACTACATAAAAAATCTCCCTCAAATCACACCAAACACCCCAATCATCCCCAATCTCCACCCCCCCCCCCTAGGTTGTCAAAACCACCATTGTCTTCCACTCCCCAAGCTCCCTCACAATTTTGTGACAATAAAACCCGCACACACATACACAACGCATTCGTGTGCATGTGCACACAGACAAGTCACAAACTTACACTCTAGTACATTGACATAAGAAGTACTAATCGAAGAAAGATGATCAAAAGGATAAGGAGAATTATGAAAAATTAAAACAATAGCTTGCCATGCATGGCGGGTTAATTCTGCTTTCAAACAGATTCTCATAATGGCACAACAAAGCTCAAAATTTTTGTAAGAATGTAGGCGTATGGGAAAATCAAGGACAGGTTCTGAAATCCTTTAATGCTGGCAAATAAATAAGGTCTATATCTGCTAGAGAAATGTTAAAGGGGAAAAGCAAGAAGGCTAAATAAATTTTACATGAAAAGAGCATGAATTGACTTAGATCAACAAGAATTCCTTACAAAAAACTATCATGAATTGACTTAGATCAACAACAGACCAATAAAAAGTCATGATTAGAACACAAAAGGAATCAGGACATAAATTTTCAAAATTAACCAAACCAAAAGCATGAATGAATGGGAAAAGAAAAACTCACCAAAAAATCAATAACGACGTAAACCTACAAGAATTCCTTCTTTTGCAATACTTTTGTAGCCAGTGTAATGATTACTAGAACAGGTCGTTGAAGTGCTGAGGTCTATCTCTCTATTAGCAAATTTGACAATCAATACATTGTCATCCCCTAAAACTCTTTGTAGGTGAGTCCTTTTTTCACAAAATTACAACACATTTTAGCTTTCTATACAAGTCTCAATCTATATATTTACAGAATAAACCTCGTATTTTTTTCTACTTTTGGGCTTCTTTTGTTACAGATATGTTCTTCACATCATTTCTTCATTCTTATACATCAAACAGGCTGTGAACTGGGTCCTCAGTATCTCGGAAAACAAACACAAAACAATTATTGACAATGTAATTCAAACAAATGCATTTCCAATGATAAGAAAAAAGTAAATTTACTGAATTTATAAGTCTAGAAAATAGTTTTGCTCTAAAATGTAAGAGTCAGACCTCAACAATTCAAGTTTCATGATCTCTCACCTTAGAAGAAGGAAGGTGTAAAGGACAACCAAGCAGTGCATTTATTCCTTCAAGAGACCCCTGATTTGCCAATCTTTTAATCTAACAAACAATTGGCAAACAATTCCTTCCATTATTCCATATCTTTTAGAAATTTGTTCAAATATTCAATGAATTCACACGTACGATAGATAGTAAATGAAAGTTAGCAGGAAAAGTTACTTAAAAATGAAACTAGCATAGTTTGCCCATTACTCAACTACTCTATTTTGAGTGTCTTGCAAGTCTACACAAATACAAGTTCAAAACCTAAAATTTATACTTTTAAACACTAATTTACTTCTTAATTAAGCTATATAGATACATATTTATTATTCACATTATCAGCCCACCATACTCTAAATATTAAATTGCTCCAATCTAGTTCAAAATCCTTTAAAACTAATGGGCTGAGTTTGAATTTAAACCATTATTATTTGAGCCAAGTTTGAATAGATAATGCCCAAACTCAACCCACCTATGCATTGACTGGCCTATCCATCAGTTCATTTGAAGTGAAAAAGCTTGATTGAATGCCCCTTTAAATAGAAAATGTTGAATTATTCAATAAACCTCATTCTCAACTTTTATAAATAGATGTGGTTATGCCTTAATCCACTTCTTGGCACGTTTATGCTCTAGCCCCCCCCCCCCCCCATGAATATTATCTGTCATTTTGTCTCAAAAATCTTGACTTATTCCTAAACAACTTCATGCCATAGCATCTTTCACCCTTAAGATTCATTGAAATTTCTGCTATTTAAATATTGAATCCTGTAGAAACCCATAATCATTGATTTTCTGCTATAGAGTTCGAGCCTGTTCTTGAAAATATGGTCCTTGACAAGGTTGCTTATGGTGACTGGTTTCGGTTGACATGGTTGGATGGTTAACTCGATTATGTCAACTGCCTTTTTGACATGGTGATGTTGGGACGTGAAATTAGTCATGGTTAAAGGGAACCATGCTTGACACAAACTGTTGACCTATACGTAGCATGCAGGGTCAGTCAAATGTTTGCAGTGTTGACATGTTGACTTGGCTGGGCAGTTACTTGGCAGTTTCTTCTTGTAAGGCTAGCAGACAGGCTTGGCTGGGGGGAAATTTTTTGTGTTGACATCTGAGCATGTTTTTAGCCACATAATTGTAATCATAACTTGTTTTAGATTTGCTGGAAAATGTTGGCTGTGTCTATCACTACCTAGGCAGTTGGTGTTGTCAACTGTAGACCCTAGGCAGTTATGGGCATCAACTATGTATTAATCTATCGTGTACGTGGCATGGGAAAAAAGGGTAATTCATGCATGGTGTTCCTACACATGTTAAGAGTGTGTAAACCTTGTCTTTCAATAAGAGAAAAGCTTGGGAGGTATTGCTCTTGTAATTATTGTTGGCCTGTGAAAGTTGTTTCAATTGCTATTGCAGGACTTAACCAATGAATTTGTGTGTTTGTGACATTGACTTAACCATGTGTGCCACTTGGTGCCATTGCAGTGTTCAATTTTCTGCTATGAACTTAGACCTTATGACAAATGGTATAATAGAACTTTGTATCTGTACTTTATAAAAATATGAATCTATTGTAGGTGTAAAATATTACTCCTGTATGGCCCTGCTCTAGGCAATTAATGATGCTATTATTAT
The DNA here is from genome assembly GCF_029873635.1 of Malania oleifera. NCBI lineage: Eukaryota > Viridiplantae > Streptophyta > Magnoliopsida > Santalales > Ximeniaceae > Malania > Malania oleifera. The sequence continues at coordinate 70,836,180 of NC_080417.1, read as the reverse complement.
TATCTCCCAATCTCTCAAACAAATATTACCTTGCATGAGAGGATATCTTTCTGAGCTCATGAAACAAATATTAATGGAGATCATGAAGCAAGCAACATATGATCAACTTAGTACTAATCAAAACACTGCAGTTAAACCTCATTCACCTCCTGTGCCTCAGCCACAACTCTGTTGGCTTCCTTCACTTCCTTCAATTCCTTGGGCTCTTCAAGCTCAAACGCCGAGACTGAGAAGGTTCGGGACAGCCCAGCAGTGCTCTTGAAGGTGATTTTTCCGGTGGGTGGGTCATCAACATAGATATCTATCAGTGTGATCCAAATCAAGAGCTCCTTGGCCTTCACACCAGTCAGCTTCTTGATCCTACTGGTCTCAACATAAGCTATGACCACAGGCTCATAGGACACAAGCTTCCCAATCTTCTCAAACTTGTGGGTTATCTTCTTCTTCTGCTTTAGCCACACAAAGCCAGTTTCCTTGACATGCCCATATTCTTCTATGTTTTGTAAAGGCAAGAGGCCAGCGGGCAAGAGCATTTCCTTAAGCATGAGCTGTGACTTCTCTTGGCAGATCTCATGCCCATGATAAATCTCAGCATTGGCTCTTACATCTTCTTGTGACCAAAGCCATTACTGTGTTCCCTTTTCTTTCCTTTTGGGTACCTATTTTTTGTTTGCTGATTTCTCCTCCTCACTCCAGCTGGCTTTTGGGAGATGTGGTAGGAGGAGCCGCTGCTTTTGTAGTTGAGAAGCTACAGCTTTGTCCTTGTGTTTTCTAAGGAACTGCCAAAATGCCATCTGGGTTGGGCTTTGTTTGTCTCTCTCTCTCTCTCTCTCTCTCTCTCTCTCTCTCTCTCTCTCTCTCTCTTTTTACATGTCACTATTTTTTTGTAGTTGAATCAAACCCGAGTTTATACCATCAAGTGGCCCACCCAGCCTCGCTTTTACCACCGGACCTTGTGCTCGAGAAAAAATAATGTCACTATTGCTCTGACTCGATGTTCATCTGTCATTTTTGGTTATGTTCTCACAAATTTTTGAACTATTTCAAATAACTATTTTTTTTCCATTAATTTTTAAGAAATGGCATGACCCTATCTTTAAATAACCTTTAGATTTGAATTGTATTGGATTTGGATAAAATATAATATAAAATTTATTTAAATCCACCTAAATTCAAATCTAAGGTTTGAAATCTGCGCATTCAAATGCAGTATAACCTTATGTTTCAATAAATCTTAAATTTGGAGTTATATTAGATTTGGATAACATGTAATATAAAATTTTTTGTACAAATTCACCCATTTTAAATTTAAGTTGTAAAATATATTCTTCCAAACGTAGCATGAAGTGTTTTTGGAAGAATCAAGTTGTGTCATATCAGTGTAGAATGGAATTTCTTAATTGGATTGTACATATGATCATTAATGTAAAGAACAATATTGGTTGGTCATGAAGCCGTGGGTTCTTCTATGCTCAACTCCCAAACCCCAATGTTCAGCCAAATGCCACCTAAAATAAAATGAGACTAAAAAGTAGGATCCATCTCTATTAAGTATATGGTGCTCAAGTACACACACACACACACACACACACACACACACACACACATATATATGTATGTGTGTGTGTTTGTTTGTTTCCCATCATTTCTTGCTTTTCAGTTAAAGTTGGTTTTTTTGGTTAGAGGTTGATAAAAAATACATAATATGAAGACTCAAAATTAGTGATGGCAAGACAAATTGTGAGATGAATCTCTTATATTGGTTAAACATTTTTCTTAAATCCTGTGATTAGGTGATTTTATTTCATCTTTGAGGAGGTCTTGAGTTTAGATTTATATTGGACTTGAATAAAATGTAATTTCAAATTGCACTAAATTTGTCCTAATCCACTCAAATTCAAATTTAAAGTCTGAAATCTATGCTTTCAAATACAGCTTTAGAGTTAAATGTGCTTTGAATCCCTAAATTATTCAAAATGTTCTGCCTTAGTTATTGCAGTAACTATTTTCATAATCACTGAAATCCTAAATAAGTCGTGTCTTAAATTTTTGTTGCACATATAGCTTGTTTTAGTGAATTGGATAGGGAATCAAAAGGAAAAAAACTTACTTAAAAGACTAAGGGCCTTGTTTCTTCTTAATTTTCCTTAACTAATCATATATTTTTTTTCATTTTATTACAACACCTTCCTTCAGTTTCAACAAGTGAATCAGATCTAAGAATTTGATCTCATTGTTTCATGCACAGCTTCTTGGCAGCGACCGTGTTCCACTACTGTAGGCACTGCTGCAGGCACGGTGTAATTGTCCAAGTATATATCAATTTTTTTTTCTACTTGGCAATATAGGCTCACCTATGTGAGAACTGTGTAGTTTAATTAATGTTTATGATGTTATATTTACAACTTCAAGACTATCAAAACGTAAGCTTATTTTAGCCATGATACCTTCCATCTAACTGGTTAAATTAGCCATGATGCCTAATTTGCATTGTTGCTGTGTTTTTCATTCTTTGTATTAGTGTGTATTGATTGAGGGGTGGATTATTTCATCCTCTACAATCTGATGTTGATGTGGTTTATTTTTTATGCCTGTATATTTGCTACATAGTGATTTATTTTCAAAAATAGTATACTAATTTTTTTAACTTTCTTAATTTGTAGGGGTTTGCAACCGTGATAACTCTTGATATATATATATATATATATATATATCTATTTATGAAAGCAAGAATTGAACTCATATTGGATATATTGTGTGTCTTGCTAGTGCACTTACATGCCTCCATGACTTGTGCCTTCCACGTATTAAAATTTTACGTCATGAAATTTCTTAAGGGTGTTGCATTATATAACTGGTTCATTGATAATATGTGAAAATGCATATGAACTAGTTAGACTATATTTATGCTCAAACCTTCTTTTTGGTATCATATACCGTGTGTCTTTAACTTCAAAAGGTTTGTGTATATTTCTGGTCTAATCATGTTTGATATGTCATTCGAACTTCGTAATAACCAGTTATATTGTTTGCATGCTTAAATTGTTGAGGTTATCTTTGTCATTCTTTGAGCATAAGTATGACTATCATTCTCTTGAATAATTCAAAGATTATACCTCTAATCTATGCATTCCCCATATTGAACTGTTTGAGTAGCTTTGGATAAATTACTAGGAAATTTAAACTCAAACAGGTTACATATTATACAGGATTCATTTTTGGAAAGTCCAATTTACAAACGGCACTCCGCCGAAATTTTTCTAAATTTTTCCAAAAATTCCTCTTGTATAACTGTACTAATTACCCATGGCCTAGGGTGTTATTTTAAATGGCCCTTTTTGCTGTTGCCAAAAGGGGGAGATGGAAGGGGGCAAAAATAATGGGTTTGTTTTAATACATTAGATGCATATTGTGATGGGAGCCTTCAAAAAGGGGGAGATTGTTGACCTTATTGGTCACGCCCGGTTTTGATTATGACAAATACTCATTGTATCTAATGAGCGTTTGAGGTTTTGTGCAGGAACTAAGGGTAATAAGATCAAGATGTGCACAAAGCAAGAAAAGCTTGAAGAGAAGTTTATAATTCAGCATTGTAATATATTTATATTGGTCTGTAATAGTAAGTAGGCATTTAGTTTGTAATAAGCTCACACACATCACATGTATGATTTACTACGTAAGCTCAAACAAACCATGAATGAGAAAATGACCATAGAAAGACCTTAGGGTTTTCCCTTTCGGTCAAACTTCGATTGACCGACACTGGATTTTTTCGGTGTCTTCAAATTAGACTCCAAGTGCTCTAGGACACTCACACTTTCACATATATTTTTTAGGCACTTGAATAGGGCTTGTTTGTTTCAAAACAGGACCGAAATGCACACATGATGCACTTTCGGTCGACCAGCCAAGCCAGTATATTTTTGGCCTCGTCGATTGAAATTGGTCCGGGTCAACTGTTGACCAAGGCCCTGGTAGACCGAGCCCTTGCAGTTCATTTGACCCCGGTCGACCGAACCACCTGGGAGTCAACATTTTGACCTCCCGGTCGACCGACCACTTTTGTACTCCAACGACCTAGTCGACCGAAGGGTCCTCGGGAGAATTTCCAGCTGTCTGGTCGACCGAACCAGGTAGTTCAAAATGTCCTGGTTGACCGAAACTCAAAAAATTAGTAAATCGCCCTCGCCTGGTCGACCAAGACCTCAGTTTAATATCCCCCTGGTCGACTGAACCATTTGAGACTTGGTTGACCGAAACATTTTTGGTCGACCGGACCTCTCAGGTTGCTCCTATTTTTACCGCGGGTCAAATATTTTTAAACAGGGTTAAATTGATTTAAATGTCATTAATCTTTTCTAACAATACCCAATAGGTCCCAATGGTTATATTTCCTTTCATGGCTATATATATGTGATCATTTGCAAAGATTAAAAAAGAGATTAGCCACTTTGATTAGGGAAGAATTCTCTGAAAAATAAAAACCCTATTTCTACTCATTTTTGGGCCTCATTCACTCAAGCTTGCCTTCTATCATTACCTACATCATTTGTAAGTGGATTGAGTGTGTTTGAATGGGTTTGCTCTCCTTATTTTGTTTGCTTGGCACGATTTTATTAGAGAGCAAAACCTAAGGATTCTTAAGGGACTTTGTTGATAAGTCTATCCTAAGAAGACCTTGTTAGATCTTCTAAGCTTGCACATTCATTGCAATATCCTAAGAACATCTTATAGTATTTTGTTTGCAAAATCTTTTCAAAATCATTTTCAAATATTTAGTGTGCTTTGTATTGATAAATATATTTGAAAAGATATTTGTTTATGTGATAGTGGTCTTTGTTCCAATATTCTTTCACTTATATATATTTGTTGAAGACAAAGATTATGCATCTTTTGCAAACCGAGCTCATATTTCATTTGATACTCACATCCTTGAAATATCCTACTGATTGAAATACTTGAGACTAGACATCTTTGTGTGAACTTATTTATTGAACATTTCTTGTGATACAAAGATTGTTTGTTTGACACTCTTACGTACGCATTACACTGATAGAAAATACATTGAGAGTTGAACCATGTAGACCACATTGAGCTTACATACTATTTCATATTGTGGTGTATGTGATTGAACGTAACTGGGTACAAATCTGCTTTACTTGAAAGCAAAATCACTGTACCATTTGTTTTATTAAGCAAACCTGCTATATTCTAGGCACGGCCCTGAAGAGGGAGACTAGCCCTGGAATAGTCTCGGATTAGTTTAGACCCGGTTAGGAAAGCTAGGTGCGTTGTCCTGTTAAGGCGTGTAGGTTGAGGTCAGCCCCGCTAATTGACTTGGTTAAGGTTGAGGTCAGCCCTATGTTAATTTGACCTGATTGTAAACGGTGCCGCTCCACCCTTAAGTGAGCTATTAGTGGAATCCTCCAACGTGCGAGCTAGAGGCGGGGATGTAGGCACAATTGGCTGAACCCCGATAACATATCGTGTGTTCATTTACATTTCCGCACTTTATATTTACCGCACATGTATGTTATGGGTGAATGATGCATATGACTTAAATTCCACATTATATTTATCTACGCATTTGGAAATTGAATAAACTGACCCTAGGTTGTGTATATACTGTTGTAGGATAGATTAACCTAGAAGAAAAAGTTTTTAAATTCTAATTCACCCCCTCTCTTGGGAATACACCAATTCTAACAATTAGTATTAGAGCCTCGTTGCATTTGACTTAAACGTTTTTGTAAAAAGATCGCAATGGCTCACATTGGTGTATCCCCATTCGTTGATTGATAGTCACTTTCCAGTCCTCCAGTATTTTGCGGTGTCAACTACACCATGTGGAAAGTTAAAATGATCATATTCTTGAAATCTATGGACTAGAGGGTCTGGCTTGTGACTGCCAAAGGAAGATGTGCACAAATAAATGAGACTGATTTTAATATGATTAATTCTAATGCCATAGACATGTTATATATTGCGTTAGATTCTGATATCTTTGTTGAGTTTGTGGCATATCAAACTACATAGGAAATCTGGGATGAACTGGAAAAGAAATATGGAAAATCCCAGGAATCAAAGATGGTTACTCCTCAAAATGCTCCAAGCTTAAATGATCAAGAAGAGGTAATTCATGAGCTAGACATCAACGATGAGGTATATGATTCTCACTCTAGCCCATTCGATTGTGATGAACGCTGTGTTGGGTCATATACTGAATCATTTGCTGATAATGCTGTAAATGGTTCATGCAATGTTTACTATGAAAAATCTTGTGATGAATCATATGTTTGTTTTTGTGACATATCAAATGCTGGACCATTTATTGAATATCATAATAGTTTTAATAATGATGCTTGTGATGATTCATATATTGAATGTTGCAGTATACTATGGAATGAATCATCCCTTGTACCTCATGATAACCTTATTGAGCATGCATGCAATGATTCGTATGAAAACTGTTGTGATAATTCCTTTGGTGAATCATGTGCTAATTTAAATATTAAAAGCATGCTATCACATGAAGAACTAGAAAAGGTTTTATTGAAAATGCACAAGTTTCTAGTTAGAATTTCTAAGCATGGAATACGTCTAAAGAATGAGAACAAAAGAATAGCAAAACAATTAAAGGGGCTGAAAAATTTTCATGCTATTCTTGAAAAGAAAAAGGTTGAGAAGATATTGAATATTGCATGCTTGGATGAAGAAACAGATGATTATTCAAAAATTGCTCGTAAGATTAAAAATGATACAAATAATCATAATAAACCCTTCGAATCTAAAGAGAAAACTCATTTCAAAAAGGGTTCGGGTTGCTTACATAGAACCGAAAGTCTAGTCTCACTAAAGAAAGATGGAATAAATAAGCACAATCCTTCACGTATATTCTATACCTGCTTATTTTGCAAATCTGTGTGGCATACGTGGTTTAATTGCTTACTAAGAAGTGTGAGAGGACTAGAAAAGGAAATGAGATGGATAATCAGCGAAGCATACCTCGTAGGACTTAAGGAAAGACAAATTCAAATCGAAAATACATTCTTGATATATTTCCTTAGTTCCTAGGCTTAAGTTTAAGAGGTTGTGATGACGATAGGATTGAAAAGTGGTCATTGCTTATAGTGATAATCTTTGTATACACACTCACCTATCCTCTTCATAGGTAGTCCTCGCCAAAACCACAATCATACTCGGTGAGTTTTTCACTCGTTTCTTGGTTCGTATCCTTGCTCCTTTATGCCATCATCTCTGCAGGATACTCTCCAATCACCATAGAGCACAAGTTAAGAAAAGCCTCATACTCCGTAGTGCCTAGTACCTAAAATAGGTCGATAAGTCAATCCTCGGTACGCACCTCATTTGAGCGATATCTTTTCACCAAGAATCCCTAAGAATCATGGTTATACTGTTACACATCAAATCTGGACTTTAGAGACAACCTTGGATCAAAAATCAGGCAAAATCGGGAAAATACACTATGCATGGTCGACCGAGCACTGCAGTTATAAAATGCCCTGGTCGACCAGAACAGGTTGACTTTGACCCCTCGGTCGACCGAACCCTAGTAAGCACATTCACCCCAGTCGGCTGACCGAAACATGGCACAATACACCCTTACGGTCGACCGGCCATCCTAGTTCATTTTCGCTTCGGTCGACCGAAATGTGCCAATACCTGGGAAATCTCAAGCGTCAGTCGACTGTATCAAGTTCTGGTCGACCGAGTTGCGATATATATATATATAGTTTTCCTTGTTTTTAGCTCATTTGTGCGAGATTCTTGAGAGACTTTCCATTCCCTCTTTGCATTTCCATCAATCCCAGTCTCACAATCTTCATTGCCATGGCTCACATTGAAGCCCATGACCTTGCTCACGCAGAGGATGAGTACTTTCTCTTAGATAGGTGCAAGATGCGGTACATACGAGAGTTTCATCCCAAGGAAGCTATATTAGGTAAGATACTCGACTTAGTTTTTATGGGCCAATACTTTCAAAATATTTTAGATATGTTCGAGTATCAGGGGTGGAGATCTTTTATCTTTTATTAGCCTGGGGGACATTACCCGACCTTCGTTAGGAAAGGTAGGTGCGTCGTCCTGTTAAGGCGTGTAGGTTGAGGTCAGCCCCGTTAATTGACCTAGTTAAGGTTAAGGTCAGCCCTGTGTTAATTTGACCTGGTTGTAAACGATGTCGCTCCACCCTTAAGTGAGCTATTAGTGGAATCCTCCAGTGTGCGAACTAGAGGCGGGGACGTAGGCACAGTTGGATGAACCCCGATAACATATCGTGTGTTCATTTACATTTCCGCACTTTATATTTACCGCACATGTATGTTATGGGTGAATGATGCGTATGACTTAAATTCCACATTATATTTATCCATGTATTTGGAAATTGAATAGACTAACCCTAGGTTGTCTATGTATTCTGTTGTAGGATAGATTAACCAAGGAGAAAAAGTTTTTAAATTCCAATTCACCTCCCCCCCCCCTCTCGAGAATACACCAATTCTAATAAAACCTTAAACCGTAACTCTAAACCCTAAACCCCAAACCTTAAACCCTAAACCCCAAGCCCTAAACCCTAAACCCTAGACTCAAAATGCTAAAACCTTTACACCTAAACCCTAAACCCTAAACCCAAAACCACAAAACCCTGAACCCTAAACCATAAACCTAAAAATCAACCCAAAAACCTAAACACCTAAACCCTAAATCCTAAACCCTAAACCCTAAACCCTAAACCCTAAACCCTCTAAACAAAAAACCCTAAACCTTAACCCTGAACTCTAAATCCTAAATCCTAAAACCCTAAACCCTAAAACACTAAACCCAAAGCCCTAAAACCCAAAATCCTAAACCCTAAACCCTAAATCCAAAACCCTAAACCCTAAGCCCTAAACCCAAAAACCTAAACCAAAAAAAGCAAAACACCTAAACCCTAAACCCTAAACCCTAAACCATAAAACCTAAACACTAAACCTTAAACCCTAACTCTAAACCCTAAACCCTAAACCCTAAACCCTACACCCTAGACACTGAACTCTAAAACCTAAACACCTAAACCCTAAACCTTAAACCCCAAACCCCGAACCCTAAACCCTAAACTCTAAACACTAGACCTTAAACCCTAAACCCTAATACCCTAAACCCTAAACCCTAAATCCAAAACCCCAAAACCTAAATCCTAAACCCTAAAACCTAAACACGTAAACCCTAAACCCTAAACCCTAAACCCTAAACCCTAAACCCTAAACACTAAACCCTAAACCCTAACTCTAAACCCTAAACCCTAAACCCTAAACCCTAATCCCTTAACCCAAAACCCTAAACCAAAAATGCTAAACCCTAGACCCTAAAATCCCTAAACCCTAAAACCTAAACCCTATACCATAAGAAGCTAAACCCTAAACCCTAAACCCTAAAGAGAAAACCCGAAAACCTAAACCTTAACTCTAAACCCAAAACTCCAAACCATAAACCCAAAAACCTATGCCCTAAACCCTTAACACTAGACTTAAAACCCTAAAATGTAAACACATAAACCCTAAACGCTAAACCCTAAACCCCAAACCCTAAACCCTAAACCCTAAACCCTGAACACTAAATCCTAAACCCAAAACCCAAAACCCAAAACCCTAAACCCTAAAACCCTAAATCCCAAACACTAAACCAAAAATCATAAACACGATACCCTAAACCTTAAAACCTAAATACCTAAAGCTTAAACCCTAAACCACAAAACCCTAAACCCTAAAACCTAAACACCTAAACCCTAAAACCTAAATCGTAAACCCTAAACCCTAAACACTAAACCCTAAACCTAAACCCTAAACTCTAAACCCTAAACCCTAAAATCCTAAACACTAAAACACTAAACCCTAAACCCTGAAACCCTAAACCCTAAACCCTAAATCCAAAACCCTAAACTCTAAACACTAAATCCAAAACCCTAAACCCAAAACCCTAAAGCCCAAACCAAAAAATCTAAACACCTAAATCTTAAACCCTAAACCCTAAACTATAAACCCTAAACACTAAACCCTAAACCCTAACTCTAAACCCTAAACCCTAAACCCTAAACCCTAAACCCTAAACCCTAAACCCCAAACCCTAAACCCTAAACCATAAACCCTACACCCAAGACCCTAAACTCTAAAACCTAAACACCTAAACCCTAAACCGTAAATCCTAAGCCCTAACACGAAACCCTAAACCCTAAACCCTAAACCCTAAACCCTAAACACTAAACCCTAAAACCTAATCGCTAAAACCCTAAACATTAAACCCTAAACCCTACAATCTAAAACCCAAAACCCTAAACCCTAAACCTTAAACTTAAAATCCAAAACCCTAAACCCAAAACCCTAAACGCTAAACCCTAAACCCTAGACCCTAAAATCCAAACCCTAAAACCTAAACCCTAAATCCTACACTGTAAACCCCAAACCCTATACACAAAACCCTAAACCCAAACTCTAAACACTAAACCCTAAACCCTAAACACTAATCCCTTAACCGTAAAGCCTAAACCGAAAACGCAAAACCCTAGACCCTAAAACCCCTAAACCCAAAAACCAAAACCCTAAAACCTAAGCACCTAAACCCTAAACCCTAAACTCTAGAGCAAAAACCCAAAACCCAAAACCCAAAAGCCTAAACCCTAAACCCTAAACCCTAAATACTAAATACTAAACCCTAAACCCTAAGCCCTAAACCCTAAACCCAAAACCTTAAACTCAAAATCGAAAACCCAAAACCCTAAACTCTAAATACTAAACACTAAACCGTAAACCGTAAACCCTAAACCCTAACACCCTAAACCCAAAACCCTAAACCTCAAAACTTAGACCCTAAGCATAAAAACCTAAATACCTAAACCCTAAACCCTAAACCCTAACACCCTAAACCCAAAACCCAAAACCCCAAAACATAGACCCTAAGCAAAAAAACCTAAACACCTAAACCCTAAACCCAAAATCCTAAACACTAAACGCTAAACCTAAACCCTAAACCTTAAACCCTAAAACCCTAAACCCAAAACCCTAAGTCAAGAACCCGAAACCTAAAACACAAAACCCTAAAGCCTAAAGCCTAAACCATAAAACCTAAACCCTAAAACCTAGACACCTAAACCCTAAACACTACACCCCCAAACCCTAAACACTAAACCCTAAACCATAACTCTAAACCATAAACCGTAAACCCTAAACCCTAATACCCTAACCCTAAATCCTAAACCCAAAATGCTAAACCCTAGAACCTAAAAACCCTCAACCCTAAGCACCTAAACCCTAAACCCCAAACCTAAAAGCAAGAACAAGAAACCCTAAACCCTAAGTCTAAACCCCAAACCCTAAATGCTAGAAGAAAAACCCTAAAACCTAAACACCTGAACCGTAAACCCTAAAGGCTAGAAGAAAAACCCTAAAACCAAAACACCTGAACCGTAAACCCTAAACCCTAAACCCTAAACACTAAATCCTAAACCCTAAACCCTAAACCAAAAACCCTAACCCCAAACCCTAAACCCAAAACCTAAAACCTTAAACCCTAAATCCAATAACCCTAAACCCTAAACCCTAAACCATATACCCAAAACTATAAGCCCTAAACCCTAAACCCTAAACCTTAAACCCCAAACCCAAAACCCTAAACACCAAACCCTAAGCCCAAAACCCTAAAATCTAAACATTAAAACCTAAAAGCCTAAACACTAAACCCTAAACCCAAAACTCCAAACCCAAAACCCAAAACCGAAAACATTAAACCCTGAACCCTAACCCTAAACCATAAAACCCTAAATCCTAAGACACTAAACTCTAAACCCTAAACCCTAAACCCTAATCCCTAAATCCAAAACCCTAAACCCTAAACCCCAAACCCTAAACCCTGAACCCTAAACCCTAAAACCTAAACCCAAAAACCTAAACACCTAAACCCTAAACACAAAACCCAAAACCCAAAACCCCAAACCCTAAACCCAAAATCAAAATCCCTTAACACTAAACCCTAACCCTAACTCTAAACCCTACAACCCTAAACCCTAAATCGTAAACCCTAAACTCGATACCCTTGACCTTAAAAATCCTAAACCGTAAACCCTAAATCCTAACCCTAAAACCTAAAGCCAAAAACCAAAACCCTAAACCCTAAATATAAAACACTAAACTGTAAACCCTAAACGCTAAATCCCAAAACCCTAAACCCAAAACCCTAAATCGTAAACCCTAAAACCTAAACCCTAAAACCTAAACACCTAAACCCTAAACCCTATGACCTAAACCCTAAACCCTAAACACTAAACCTTAAATCCTAAACTTGAACTCTAAACCCTAAACCCTGAAACCCTATACCCGAAAACACTAAACCCTAAACCCTAAAATCCTAAACCCTAAACCCTAAACCTTAAATTCAAAACCTTAAACCCTAAACCCTAAACCCTAAACCATAAAACCAAAACCAAAAAACCTAAACGCCTAAACACCTAAACCCTAAAACCTAAACTGTAAATCCTAAACCATAAACCCGAGACACTAAACCTTAGACCCAAACTATAAACCCTAAACCCTAAACCCTAAATCCAAAACCCTAAACCATAAACCCTAAACCTTAAACCCAAAACCCTAAAACCTAAGCATTAAAACCTAAACACCTAAACACTAAATCCTAAACCCAAAACCCCAAACCAAAAACCCTAAACCCTAAACCCTAAACCCTAAACCATAAAACCCTAAATCCTAAGACACAAAACTCCAAAACCTAAAACTCTAAACCCTAAACCCTAATCCCTAAATCCAAAACCCTAAAACCTAAATCCCAAACCCTAAACCCTAAACCCTAAACCCTAAAACCTAAACCCTAAACACTAAACCCAAAACCCTAAACCCCAAACCCTAAACCCTAAATCAAAAACCCTAAACACTAAACCCTAAACCCTAAACCCTAACTCTAAACCCTACAACCCTAAACCCTAAACCCTAAATTGTAAACCCTAAACCCTACACCCTTGAGCTAAAAAATCCTAAATCATAAACCCTAAACCCTAACCCTAAAACCTAAACCCTAAAACCAAAACCCTAAAACCTAAACCGTAAACCCTAAATACAAAACACTAAATCGTAAACCCTAAACGCTAAACCCTAAAACCCCAAACCCTAAACCCTAAATCGTAAACCCTAAAACCTAAACACCTAAACCCTAAACCCTAAGACCTAAAACCTGAACCCTAAACACAAAACCCTAGATCCTAAATCTGAACTCTAAACTATACCCTAAAACACAAAACCCTAAACCCTAAAACCGTAAACCATAAACTCTAAACCCTAAATTAAAAATCCTAAACCCGAAACCATAAAACCTAAACCAAAAAACCTAAATGCCGAATGGCCTAAACCCTAAACCCTAAACTGTAAACCCTAAACCATAAACCCAAGCCACTAAACCTTAGACCCAAACTTTAAACCTAAACCCTAAAAACCCAAAGCCCCAAAACCCCTAAACCCTAAACCCTAGAGCCTAAATCCAAAACCTTAAACCCTAAACCGTAAACCCTAAACCGTAAACCCTAAACCCTAAAACCTAAACCCTAAAACCTAAATAGTTAAACCCTAAACCTAGCACCCTAAAGTCTAACCCCCTAATCCCTAAAACCCAAACCCTAAACCCTAAGCACCTAAACCCTAAACCCAAAACCCTAAGCCCTAAATACTAAATACAAAACCCTAACCAGTAAGCCCTAAACTCTAAACCCAAAACCTCAAACCCAAAACCCTAAACCCTAAATACTAAACGCTAAACCGTAAACCCTAAACCCAAACCCTAAACCCTAAAATCCAAAACCCACCCAAAACCCAAAACCCTACACCCTAAACACTAAAACCTAAACACCTAAACCCCAAATCCTAAACCCTAAACCCTAAACCCTAAACCCTAAACCCTAAACCCTAAAAACTAAACCCTAAACCCTAAACTCGAAAAACTAAACCTTAAAACCCTAAACCCTAATCGCTAAGTCAAAAACCCAAAACCCAAAACCCTAAACCCTAAACCTTAAAACCTAAACCCTAAAAGCTAAACACCTAAACCCTAAACCCTAAACTCTAAACCATAAACACTAAACCATAAACCCAAACTCGAAACCCTAAACCCAAAAACCTAAACCTTAAACCCTAATCCCTTATCCCTAAACCTTAACTCTAAACCCTTAAACCCTAAACCCTAAATCCTAAACTGTAAACCGTAAACCCTAAACCCTAGACCGTAAAAACCCTAAACCCTTAACCCTAAACCCTAAAACCTAAACAAATAAACCCTAAACCCCAAGCACTAAAAACAAAACCCTAAAACCTAAACCATAAACCCTAAATACTAAACATTAAACCCTAAACCCTAAATGCCAAAACCCTAAACACTAACCCCGAAAACCAAAACCCCAAAACAAAAAACCTAAACCAAAAAACCTAAACACCTAAACCCTAAACCCTAAACCCTAAACACTAAACCATAAATGCTAACTCTGAACTCTAAACCCTAAACCCTAAAACCCAAAACCCTCAAACACTAAAACCTAAACCCTAAAACCAAAAACCGTAAATCCAAAACCCTAAACTCTAAATCCAAAACATTAAACACTAAACCCTAAACGCTAAACCCTTAAGCCTAAACCAAAAAACCAAAACACCTAAATGCTAAACTTGAAACCATAAACCCTAAACCCTAAACCCTAAACCCTAACCCCGAACTCTAAAGTCTAAACCCTAAAACCCTAAACCCTAAAACACTAAACCCAAAACCCTAAATCCTTAAACCCTAAACGCTAAACCCAAAACCATAAAACCTAAAAAAAAAAAACCCAAACACCTAAACCCTAAACCCCAAACCCAAAAACCTAAACCATAAACCCTAAATACTAAACACTAAACACTAAACCCTAAACCCCAAAACCCAAAACCCTAAACCCTTAACCCAAAACCCAAAAACCTAAACATCCAAACCCTAAATCCTAAACCCTAAACCCTAAATCTTAACCCTAAACACTAAACCCAAAACCTTAAGTCCCTAAACCCTGAACGCTAAACCCAAAACCCAAAAACCTAATCCAAAAAACCTAAACATCTAAACCCTAAACCCTACCCTAAACCCTAAACCCTAAAACAGTAAACCCTAAACCCTAAACCATATATCCAAAACCCTAAACCCTAAAACCCTAAACCCTAAACCCTAAACCCTAAATCCAAAACCCAAAACCAAAAATTTTAAACCCAAAACCCCAAACTCTAAAAAGTAAACCAAAAAATCAAAACACCTAAACCTTAAACCCTAAATCCTAAACCCTAAACCGGAAGCCCCTAAAACCTAAACCCTAAACCCTAAAACCCAAACCCTAAAACATAAACCCTAAACCCTAAACCGTAAGCCCTAAACCCTAAACCCTAAACACAAAACCCTAAACCCTAACCATAAACTCTAAACCTTAAACCCAAAAATCGTAAACCCGAAACCCTAAAACCCTAAACTCGAAACCCAAAAACCCTAAATCCAAAACCCTAAACCCTAAACTCCAAACCCAAAACCTTAAACTCTAAAACCTAAACCAAAAAACCTAAACACCTAAACCCTAAACCCTAAACCCTAAACCCTAAACAATAAACCCTAAACACTAAACCCTAAACCCTAACTCTAAACCCTAAACCCTAAACCCCAAACCCTAAACCCTACACCCTAGACCCTAAACACTAAAACCTAAACACCTAAACCCTAAACCCTAGACCCTATACTCTAAACACTAAACCCTAAACACTAAACCTTAAACCCTAAACCCCAAAACCCTAAACCCTAAACCCTAAACCCTAAATCCTAAACTCTAAAACATAAACCCTAAACCCTAAAAACTAAATACTAAACACTAAACACTAAACCTTAAACCATAAACCCTAAACACTCAACCCTAAACCCTAACTTTAAACCCTAAACCCCAAACCCTATACCCTAAACCCTAAACCATACACTCAAAACCCTAAAACCTAAATAACTAAACCATAAACCCTAAACCCTAAACACTAAATTGTAAAATCTAAACCCTAAACCCTAAACCCTAAACCCTAAAACCCTAAACCCAAAACCCTAAACCCTAAATCCAAAACCCTAAACACTAAACCCTAAAACCTAAACACCTAAAACCTAAACCATAAACCCTAAACCCTAAAACCTAAACCCTAAACCTCAAAACCCTAAACCATGAACCCTAAGCCCTAAACCCTAAAACCTAAACACCTAAACCCTAAACCCTAAACCCTAAACTGTAAACCCTAAACACTAAACACTAAACCCTAAACCCTAACCCTGAACTCTAAACCCCAAACCCTAAAACCCTAAACCCTAAAACACAAAACCCTAAACCCTAAACCCTAAAACACAAAACCCTAAACCCTAAAACCCTAAACCCTAAATCCTAAATCCTAAATTGAAAACTATAAACCGTAAACCCTAAACCCATAACCCAAAACCCTAAAACCTAAACCAAAAAACCCAAACACCTAAACCCTAAACCCTAAACCCTAAACCCTAAACCCTAAAAAAAAAATAACCCTAAACCCTAACTCTAAACCCTAAACCCTAAACCCTAAACCCTAAACCTTAAACCCTAAACCCTAAACCATACACCCTAGACCATAAACTCTAAAACCTAAACACCTAAACCCCAAACCCTAAACCCTAAAACCTAAACCCTAAACCATAATAACTAAATCCTAAACCCTAAACAATAAACCCTAAACCCTAATTCTAAACCCTAAACCCAAAATCGTAAATCCTAATCCCTTAACCCTAAACTTTAAACCCAAAACGCTAAACCCAAGATCTTGAAAACCCTAAACCCTAAAACCTAAACCCTATACCATAAGCACCTAAACCCTAAACCCTAAACCCTAAAGAGAAAATCGAAAACCCTAAACCCTAACTCTAAACCCTAAACCCCAAACCATAAACCCAAAAACCTATGCCCTAAACCCTAAACCCTAGACTCAAAACCCTAAAACCTAAACACCAAAACCCTAAACCCTAAACCCTAAACACTAAATCCTAAACCCAAAACCCAAAACCCAAAACTCTAAACCCTAAAACCCTAAACCCCAAACCCTAAACCCTAAATACAAAACGCTATAGCCTAAACTTTAAAACCTAAACACCTAAACCTTAAAACCCCCTAAACCCTAAACCACAAAACCCTAAACCCTAAACCCTAAACCCTACACCCTAAACCTTAAACCCTAAACCCCAAAACCCAAAACCATAAACCCAAAACCCTAAACCTTGAACCCTAAAACCTAAACACCTAAACCCAAA
The DNA here is from genome assembly GCF_029873635.1 of Malania oleifera. Taxonomy (NCBI): domain Eukaryota; kingdom Viridiplantae; phylum Streptophyta; class Magnoliopsida; order Santalales; family Ximeniaceae; genus Malania; species Malania oleifera. The sequence goes on along the minus strand of NC_080417.1, from coordinate 70,818,825 downwards.
ACCCTAAACCCTAAATCGTAAACCCTAAGCCTTAAACACTAAACCCTAAACCCTAACCCTGAACTCTAAACCCTAAACCCTTAAACCCTAAACCCAAAAACACTAAAACCTAAACCCTGAAACCCAAAACCCAAAACCCTAAACCTTGATTCCAAAACCCTAAGGCCTAAAACCTAAACCCAAAACCCAAAACCCAAAAACCTAAACCAAAAACCGAAACAACTAAACCCTAAACCCTAAACCCTAAACCCTAAACCCTAAACCCTAAACCCTAACTCTAAACCCTAAACCCTAAACACTAAAACCTAAACCCTAAACCATAAACCATACACCCTAGAACCTAAACTCTAAAACCTAAACACCTAAACCTTAAACCCTAAACCCTAACCACTAAACCGTAACACTAAACCCTAAACCCTAAAACCTAAACCCAAAACCCTACACACTAAACCCTAAACTCTAAACCCTAAACCCTAAAACCTAAACCCAAAACCCTACACACTAAACCCTAAATCGTAAACCCTAAACCCTAAACCCTAAACCCAAAATCCAAAACCCTAAACCCTGAACCCTAAACCCTAAAATGTAAACCCAAAAACCTAAACCTAAAAACCTAAAAGCCTAAACCCTAAACCCTACACCCTAAACATAAAATCCAAAACCCTAACACTAAATCGTAAACCCTAAACCGTAAACCCTAATCCCTTTACCCTAAACCGTAAACCAAAAATGCTAAACCCTAGACCCTTAAACCCCTAAACCCTAAAACGTAAACCCTAAATCATAAACAACTCAACCCTAAACACTAAACCCTAAAGCAAAAATCAGAAACCCGAAACCCTAACTCTAAACCCAAAACCCCAAAACCTATGCCCTAAACCCTAAACACTAGACTCATAACCCTAAAACCTAAACACCTGAACCCTAAACCTTAAACCCTAAAAACTAAATCTTAAACCGTAAACCCTTGACCCTAAACTGTAAATCCTAAAACCCTAAACCCAAAATCCAAAACCCTAAACCCTAAAAGTAAACCCTAAACCTTAAACCTTAAACACTAAACCCTAAATCGTAAACCCTAAAACCAAAAATCCTAAACTCAAAACCCTAAAACGTGAACCCTAAAACCTCAACCCTAAAACCTAAACACCTAAACCCTAAACCATACAACCTAAACCCTAAACCCTAAACATAAAACCCCAAACCCTAATCCCTTTACCTTAAACCCTAAACCCAAAATGCTAAACCCTAGACCCTAAAAACCCTAAACCCTAAAACCTAAACCCTAAACCCTAAGCACCTAAACCCTAAACACTAAACCCTAAAGCAAAAACCAGAAACCCTAAACCCTTACTCTAAACCCTAAACCCCAAACCCTATGCCCTAAACCCTAAAAACTAGACTAAAAACCCAAAAACCAAAACACCTGAACCCTAAACCCTAAACCCTAAAACCTAAACACCTAAACACCTAAACCCTAAACTGTAAACCCTAAACCCTAAACACTAAACGCTAAACGATAACCCTGAACTCTAAACCCTAAACACTAAAATCCTAAACCCTAAAACTCTAAACCCTAAACCCTAAAACCCTAAACCTTAAACCTTAAACCCTAAATCAAAAACCCTAAACCCTAAGCCCTAAACCCAATACTCTAAATCGTAAAACCTACACCAAAAAACCTAAACAACTAAACCCTAAACCATAAACCCTAAACACTAAACCCTAAACCCTAACTCTAAACCCTAAACCCTAATCCCTAAACCCTAAACACTAAACCTTACACCCTAGACCCTAAATTCTTAAACCTAAACACCTAAACCCTAAACACTAAAACCTAAACACTAAACCCTAAATTCTAAACACTAAACCCTAAACCCTAAACCCTAAAACTCTAAACCCTAAACCCTAAACGCTAAATCCAAAACCCTAAACCCTAAACCTTAAGCCCAAAACCCAAAATCGTAAACCATAAATCCTAAATACTAAACACTATATCGTAAACCGTAAACCCTAAACCCCCCCCCCCCTAAACCCTAAACCCCAAATCAAAAGCCCAAAAGACTAAACCTGAAACCCTATCTCTAAACCCTGAACCAAAAACCCTAAATCCTTAACCCTAAGCCCTAAACCCTAAACCTTACACTCTAAACCCTAAAACATAAACCCGAAACCCCAAACCCTAAAACCTAAACCCTAAACCCTGGACACTAAATCGTAAACCCCTAAACCCTAAATCCTAAATCCTAAAACCCTAAACCCTAAACCTTAAACCCAAACTACAAAACCCTAAACCGTAAGCCCAAAACCCTAAACCCTACAGCCTAAACCCCAAAACCCTAAACCCTAAACCCTAAACCCTAAAACCTAAACCCTAAAACCTAAACACCTAAACCCTAAACCCTAAACCCTAAATCTTAAACCCTAAACCCTAAACACTAAATGCTAAACCCTAAACCCTAAACCCTAAACCCTAAACCCTAAACCCTAAACCCTAAAACCGTAAATCCTAAACCCTAAACCCTAAAACCTAGACCAACAGACCTAAACCCTAAACTAGAAACCCTAAACACTAAACCCTAAACCCTAAACCATAAACCCTAAACGCTAAACCCCAAACCCTATATCTAAACCCTAAACCCCCCTAGACCCTACACCCTAGAACCTAAACTCTAAAACCTAAATACCTAAACCCTAAATCCTAACCCTAAACCAAAAACACTAATCCCCCAATCCAAAACCCTAAAACCCTAAAACCCTAAACCCTAAACCCTAAACGCTAAATCCAAAACCCTAAACGCTAGATCTTATACCCAAAATCCAAAACCCTAAAAGCCCAAACCCAAAATACTAAACACTAAACCGTAAACTGTAAACCCTAGACCCTAAACCCTAAAACCCTAAACTCTAAACGCTAAAACACCAAATCCTAAAACACTAAACCCTAAACCCTAAACCCTAAACCCTAAATCAAAAACCTTAAACCCTAAACCCTAAAACCCTAAACCCCAAACACAAAACCCTAAAGAAAAAACCCTAAACCCTATATCTAAACGCCAAACCCCAAACCCTAAGCCCAAAAAACTAAACCCTACACCGTAGACCCAAAATTCTAAAACCTAAATACCTAAACCCTAAACCCTAAACCGTAAACCTTAAACCCTAAACCTAAAACTCTAAACACTAAACCCTAAACCCTAAACCCTAAACGTTAAATCCAAAACTCTAAACCCTAAACCTTAAACCCAAAACCCAAAACCCTAAATCCTAAAAACCAAACACTAAATCGTAAACCCTAGACCCTAAACCCTAAAACCCTAAACCCAAAACCCTAAACCTTCAATCCTAAACCCTAAACGCAAAAACCCTAAATCATAAAATACAAAACCCTAAACCCGAAAACCATAAACCTTAAACCCTAAATTGAAAACCCTAAACCCTAAAGCCTAAAACCCTAAACCCTAAACCCTAAACCCTAAACCCTAAACCCTAAATCCAAAACCCCAAACCCAAAACCCTAAACCCTAAACCCTAAACCCTAAACCCTAAAACCTAAACTCAAAAACCTAAACACCTAAACCTTAAACCCCAAACCCTAAACCCTAAACCCTAAACCCTAAACCCTAAACCCTAAACCCTAAATCATAAACCCTAAAGACTAAACCCTAAACCCTATCTCTAAACCATAAACCCGAAACCTCAAACCCAAAACCCTAAGCCCTAAACCCTAAACCCTAGACTCTAAACCCTAAAAAATAAACACCTAAACCCTAAACCCTAAACCCTAAACCCTAAACCCTAAACCCTAAACACTAAACGCTAAACCCTAACCCTAAACTCTAAACCCTAAACCCTAAAACCCTAAACCCTAAAACACTAAACCCTAAACCCTAAAACCCTAAACCCTAAACTCTAAACCCTAAAACCTAGACCAAAAAACCTAAACACCTAAACCCCAAACCCTAAACCCTAAACCATAAACCCAAAATGCTAAACCCTAAACCCTAACTCTAAACCCTAAACCCCCCTAGACCCTAAACCCTAGAACCTAAACTCTAAAACCTAACCACGTAAACCCTAAACCCTAACCCTAAACCATAAACAGTAAACCCTAAATCAAAAACTCTAAAACCCTAAACACAAAACCCTAAACGCTAAATCCAAAACCCTAAACGCTAGACCTTATACCCAAAACCCAAAACCCTAAAAGCCCAAACCCAAAATATTAAACACTAAACCGTAAATCGTAAACCCTAGACTCTAAATCCTAAAACCCTAAACCCTGAAATCTAAACCCTAAACGCTAAAACCCAAAATCCTAAAACACTAAACCCTAAACCATAAAACTCAAAACCCTAAATCCTAAATTCAAAACCCTAATCCCTAAACCCTCAAATCCCAAACCCCAAACCCTAAACCCAAATTCCTAAACCTTAAAGAAAAAACCCTAAACCCAAAAGACAAAACCCTAAACCCTATATCTAAACCATAAACCCCAAACCCTAAACCCTAAACACTAAACCCTACACCGTAGACCCAAAATTCTAAAACCTAAACACCTAAACCCTAAACCCTAAACCCTAAACCTTAAACACTAAACCCAAAACTCTAAACACTAAACCCTAAACCCTAAACCCTAAAACCCTAAACCCTAAACCCTAAACGCTAAATCCAAAACCCTAAACCCTAAACCTTAAACCCAAAACCCTAAACCCTAAACCCTAAACCCAAAATCGTAAAAACTAAACACTAAACCATAAACCCTAGACCCTAAACCCTAAAACCCTAAACCCTGAATCCTAAACCCTAAACGCAAAAACACTAAATCCTAAAACACTAAACCCTAATCCTTAAAACCATAAACCTTAAACCCTAAATCGAAAACCCTAAACCCTAAAACACTAAACCCTAAACCGTAAAACCCTAAACCCTAAACCCTAAATCCAAAACCTTAAACCCTAAACACTAAACTCGAAACCATAAACCCTAAAACCTAAACCCAAAAACCTAAACACCAAAACCTTAAACCCCAAACCCTTAACCCTAAACCCAAAACCCTAAAGACTAAACCATAAACCCTATCCATAAACCATAAAGCTGAAATCTCAAACCCTAAACCCTAAGCCCTAAACGATAAACCCTACACTCTAAACTCTAAAAAATAAACACCTAAACCCTAAACCCTAAACCATAAACCCTAGACACTAAATCCTAAACCCTAAACTCTAAACTTTAAACCCTAAATCCTAAAACCCTAAACCCTAACCCCTAAACCCTAAATCCAAAACCCTAAAGCGTAAATTATAAACCCTAAACCCAAAACCCTAAACAGTAAACCCTAAATCCCAAACCCTAAACCCTAAATCCAAAACCCTAAAGCGTAAACCCTAAACCCTAAACCCTAAACCCTAAAGCATAAACACCTAAACCCAAAACCCAAAACCCTAAACGTTAAATCCAAAACCCTAAACGCTAGAACTTATACCCAAAACCCAAAACCCTAAAACGCAAACCCTAAACACTAAAAATTAAACCGTAAACCCAAAACTGTAGACCCTAAACCTGAAAACCCTAAAACCAAAACCCTAAACGCTAAAACACTAAATCCTAAAACACTAAACCCTAAGCCCTAAAACCGTAAACCATGAACCCTAAATCCAAAACTCTAAACGTTAAAGCCTAAAACCCTAAACCCTAAACCCTAAACCATAAACCCTAAAGACAAAACCCTAAACCCTATCTCTAAACCGTAAACCCCAAACCCTAAACACTAAACCCTAAACCCTAAACCCTAAATCCTTAAACCCTAAACCCAAAACCCTAAACCCTAAACGTTAAATCCAAAACCCTAAACGCTAGAACTTATACCCAAAACCCAAAACCCTAAAACCCAAACCCTAAAAATTAAAAATTAAACTGTAATCCCAAAACTGTAGACCCTAAACCCTAAAACCCTAAAACAAAAACCCTAAACCCTGAACCTTAAACCCTAAACGCTAAAACACTAAATCCTAAAACACTAAACCCTAAGCCCTAAAACCCTAAACCCTAAACCCTAAATCCAAAACCTTAAACCCTAAAGCCTAAAACCCTAAACCCTAAACCCTAAACCCTAAACCATAAACCCTAAAGACAAAACCCTAAACCCTATCTCTAAATCGTAAACCCCAAACCCTAAACCCTAAACCCTAAACCCTAAACCCTAAACCCTAAACCCTAAATCAAAAATCCTAAAGCATAAACCCAAAAACGTAAACTCTAAAACCTAAACCATAAACCTAAACACGTAAACCCTAATCCCTAAACTCAAAATCCTAAACACTAAACCCTAAACCCTAACTATAAACCCTAAACCCTAATCCCATAACCCTAAACCCAAAACCCAAAACCCAAAACCTTGAATCCAAAACCCTAAAAACCCTAAACGATAAACCCTAAACCCTAAAACCTAAACCCTAAATCCTTAAATCCTAAACCCTAAATCCGAAATCCTAAAGCATAAACCCAAAAACCTAAACCTTAAAACCTAAACCATAAACCTAAACACGTAAACCTTAATCCCTAAAAACAAAATCCTAAACACTAAACCCTAAACCCTAACTATAAACCCTAAACCCTAATCCCATAACCCTAAACCCAAAACCCAAAACCCAAAACCTTGAATCCAAAACCCTAAAAACCCTAAACGATAAACCCTAAACCCTAAAACCTAAACCCTAAACTCTAAATACCTAAACCCTAAACCCTAAACCCTAAAGCCAAAACCCTAAACCCTAAATACTAAACACTAAACCCTAAACCCCAAGCCCTAAACCCTAAACCCCAAACCTTAAACCTAAAACCAAAAACCCTAAACCCTAAACCCTAAATACTGAACCCTAAATCGCAAACCACTCTAAACCCTAAAATCGAAAATCGAAAATCGAAAACCCTAAACCACAACCCCTAAACACAAAACCCTAAACCCTAACTCTAAACCCTAAACCCTAAACCCAAATCCCTAAACCCTAAACGCTACACCCTAGAGCTTAAACTCTAAAACCTTGGCACCTAAACCCTAAACACCAAACCATAAATCCTAAAACCCTAAACCCCAAATCCTAAACCCTAAATCCAAAACCTTAAACCCTAAACACTAAACACTAAACCCTAGAGCCTAAGTCGTAAACCCTAAAACCTAAACACCTAAACCCTAAACCCTACACCCTAAACCCTAAACCCAAAACACTAAACACTAAACCCTAAAATCCTAAACCCTAAACCTTAAACACTAAACCCCAAACACTAACTCTAAACGCTAAACCCTAAACCCTAAACCCTAAACCCCACACCCTATACCCTAAACTCCAAACACCTAAACCCTAAACCCTAAACCCTAGACCCTAAACCCTAAACGCTAAACACTAAACCCTAAACCCGAAACCTTAAAAACCTAAACCCTAAACCGTAAATCCAAAACCCTAAACCCAAAACCCTAAACCCAAAAACCTAAACCCTAAAACCTAAACACGTAAACCATAAACCCTAAACCCTAAACCCTAAACACTAAACCCTAAACCCTAACTCTAAACCCTAAACCCTAAACCCTAATCCCTTAACCCTAAACCCTAAACCCAAAACGCTAAACCCTAGACCCTAAAAACCCTAAACCCTAAAACCTAAACCCTATACCATAAGCACCTCAACCCTAAACCCTAAACCCTAAAGAGAAAATCGGAAACCCTAAACCCTAACTCTAAACCCTAAACCCCAAACCATAAACCCCCAAACCCTATGCCCTAAACCCTAAACCCTAGACTCAAAACCTTAAAACCTAAACATGTAAACCCTAACCCCTAAACCCAAAACCCTAAACCAAAAACCCTAAACCCTAAACACTAAATCCTAAACCCTAAACCCTAAACCCTAAACCCTAAATCCCAAAATCCTAAACCCTAAACCCTAAATCCAAAACCTTAAACCTAAAGCTTAAAACCCAAACACCTAAACCCTAAACCCCAAAACCCAAAACCCAAAACCCTAAACCCTAAACCACCTAAACACCTGAATCGAAAACCATAAACCGTAAATCGTAAAACCTACACCCTATACACAAAACCTTAAACCCTAACCCTGAACCCTAAACCCTAAACCCTAAAACCCAAAACCCTAAAACACTAAACCCTAAACCCTGAAACCCTAAATCCTAAACCCTAAACCCTAAATCCAAAAACCTAAAACCTAAGAGCCAAACCCAAAACCCTAAACCCGAAAACCTAAACCAAAAACCTAAACCCTAAATTGTAAACCATAAACTCTAAACACTAAACCCTAAAACGTAACTCTAAACCCTAAACCCTAAACACTAAACCCTAAACCCTAAATCATAAACCCCACACCCTAGAACCTAAACTCTAAAACCTAAACACCTAAACCCTAAACCCTAAACCCTACACCCTAAACCCTAAACCTTAACACTAAACCCTAAACCCTAAACCCTAGACGTTAAACACTAAACCCTAAACCGTAAATCCTAAAATCTTAAACCCTAAACCCTAAATGCAAAACCCTAAACCCTAAACCCTAAACCCTAAACCCTAAACCCTAAACCCTAACTCTAAACCCTAAACAACAAACCCTAAACCCTAAACACTAAACACTAAACCCTACACCCTAGACCCTAAATTCTAAAACCTAAACACCTAAACCCTAAACCCTAGACCCTAAACCCTAAACACTAAACCCTAAACCCTAAACCTAAAAACCTAAACCCTAAACCCTAAACGCTAATTCCAAAACCCTAAACCCTAAACCTTAAACCCAAAATCAAAAACCCTAAAGCCTAAATCCTAAATACAAAGCACTAAACCGTAAACCCTAAACCCCAGAACCTAAACCCTAAAACCCTAAATCCTAAACCCTAAACCCTAAATCCTAAACCCTAAATCCTAAAAGACTAAACCCTAAACAAAAAAAACTATAAAGCCTAAACCCTTAAAACCCTAAACCCCAAAGCCTAAAACCCTAAACCCAAAAACACTAAACCCGAAACCCCAAAACCTTAAACCCTCAACCATAAATCCAAAACCCTAAACCCTGAAACCTAAACCCTAAACCCTGAACTCTAAAACTTAAACCCTAAAACCCTGAACCGTAAACCCTAAACCCTAAACCCTAAACCCTAAACCCCAAACCCTAAGCCCTAAAACCCTATATCCTAAATCCGAAAACCCTAAATCTTAAACCCTAAACCCTAAATCCAAAGCCCTAAAGCATAAACCCTAAACCCTAAACCCTAAACCCTAAACCTTAAACCCCAAAACCCTAAACCCTAAACCCTGAACCCTAAAACCTAAACACCTAAACCCTAAACCCTAAACCCTAAACACTAAACGCTAAACCTTAACCCTAAACTCTAAAACTTAAACCCTAAAGCCTTAAAACCTAAACCCTAAACTCCAAACCCGAAAACCCTAAAACCTAAACACCTAAACCCTAAACCGTAAACCCTAAACTCTAAAACACTAAACCCTAAACCCTAAAACCCTAAACCCTAAACCCTAAATCCAAAACTCAAAACCCTAAGCCCTAAACCCAAAACCTTAAAACCTAGACCAAAAAACCTAAAGGCGTAAACCCTGGCCCTTAACCCCTAAACCCTAAACCCAAAACCCTAAACCCTAGACCCGAAACTCTAAAACCTAAACACGTACACCCTAAACCCAAACCCTAAACCGTAAACACTAAACCCAAAATCCTAAACCTTAAAACCCTAAACCCAAAATCCTAAACACAAAACCCTAAACAATAAATCCAAGACTAAACCCAAAATACTAAACATGTAAAACCAAAACCCTAGACCCTAAATCCTAAAACCCTAAACAATAAACCATAAACCCTAAACCCTAAACACTAAAACCCTAAATCCTAAAACACTAAACCCTAAACCCTAAAACCCTAAACCCTAAACCCTAAATCAAAAACCCTAAACCCTAAAGCCTAAAACCCAAAATCCAAAACCCAAAACCCTAAATCATAAACCTTAAAGACACAACCCGAAACCCTAAAACCTAAACCAAAAAACCTAAACACCTAAAACCTAAACCCTAAACCCTAAACCCTAAACCATAAACCATAAACCCTAAACACTAAACCCTAAACCCTAACTATAAACCCTAAACCCTAAACCCTAAACCCAAAACCCTAAACCCAAAACCCTGCACCCTAGACCCTAAACTCTAAAACCTAAACACCTAAACCCTAAACCCTAAACCCTAAACCCTAAACACTAAACCCTAAACCCTAAACCCTAAAACCCTAAACCCTAAACGCTAAATCAAAAACCCTAAACCTTAAACCTTAGAACAAAAACCCAAAACCCTAAATACTAAACACTAAACCGTAAACCCTAAACCCTAGACCCTAGACCCTAAACCATAAAACCCTAAACCAAAAATCCTAAAAGCTAAACCCTAAACCCTGAACCCTAAACCCTAAAACCGGAAACCATAAAACACTAAGCCCTAAACCATAAAATCCTAAACCCTAAAACCAAGATCAAAAACCCAAAACCCTAAACCCTAAACCATAAACCCTAAAACCTAAACCGAAAAACCTAAACACCTCAACCCTAAACCCTAAACCCTAAACCATAAACCATAAACCCTAAGCACTAAGCCCTAAACCCTAACTCTAAATCCTAAAAGCCTAACCCAAAACCCTAAACCCTATGTCCTAAACCCAAAACCCTAGACTCAAAACCCTAAAACATTAACCCTAAACCCTAAACCCAAAACCCTACACCTTAGACTCTAAACTCTAAAACCTAAACACCAAAACCCCAAACCGTAAACCCTAAACACTAAACCCTAAACCCTAACTCTAAACCCTAAACCCTAAGTCCTAAACCCTCAACCCAAAACCCTAAACCTAAAACCCTACACCCTAGACCCTAAACTCTAAAACCTAAACAGCTAAACCCTAAACCCCAAACCCTAAAGACTAAACCCTAAACCCTAAAACCTAAAACCCTAAACCCTAAACCCTAAACGCTAAATACAAAACCCTAAACCTTAAACCTTAAACCCAAAACCAAAAACCCTAAATACTCAACACTAAATCGTAAACCCTAAACAATAGACCCTAAAACCAAAAACTCTGAACCCAAAGCCCTAAACCCTAAACCCTAAACCCTAAAACTGTAAACCCTAAAACACTAAAGCCTAAACCGTAAAATCCTAAACCCTAAACCCTAAATCCAAAACACTGAATACTAAACCCTAAACCCTAAACCCTAAAGCATAAACACCAAAACCTAAACCCCAAAACCTAAACCCAAAAACCTAAACACGTAAACCTTAAACCCTAAACCCTAAACCCTAAACCCTAAACCCTAAGCCATAAATCCTAAACACTAAACCCTAAACCCTAACTCCATACCCTAAACCCAAAAACCCAAACACAAAACCATATGCCCTAAACCCTAAACCCTAGACCCAAAACCCTAAAACCTAAACACCTAAACCCTAAACTCCAAACCCTAAACCCTAAACCCTAAAACACAAAACCTTAACTCCTAAACCCTAAATCCAAAACACTAAACCCAAAACCCTAAAACCTAAACACCTAAACCCTAAACCCTAAACCCTAAACCTTAAACCCAAAAATCTTAAACCCCAAATTTTAAACCTTAAACCCCAAATCCAAAACCCTAAACCGTAAACCCAAAACCCAAAACCCTAAACCCTAAACCCTAAACCCTAAACCCTAAACCCTAAACACTAAATCGAAAACCCTAAACACCAAACCCTAAAACCCTAAACCCTAAACCACTAAACCCTAAACCCAAAAACCATAAACCCTAAACCCTAAATCCAAAACCCTAAACCCAAAACCCTAAACATAAACCCTAAACCCTAAACCCTAAACCCTAAACCCTAAACCCTAAAACCTAAACCCAAAACCCTACACCTTAAACCCTAAACTCTAAAACCTAAACACCTAAACCCCAAACCCTAAACCCTAAACACTAAACCCCAAACCCTAACTCTAAACCCTAAACACTAAACCCTAAACCCAAAACCCAAAACCTAAAACCGTACACACTAGACCCTAAACTCTAAAACCTAAACAGCTAAACCCTAAACCTGAAACCCTAAAAACTAAACCCTAAACCCTAAAACCTAAAACCCTAAACCCTAAACCCTAAACCCTAAACACTAAATACAAAACCCTAAACCTCAAACCTTAAACCCAAAACCAAAAACCCTAAATTTCAAACACTAAATCGTAAACCCTAAACCCTAGACCCTAAAACCTAAAACTCTCAACCCAAAGCCCTAAACCCTAAACCCTCAACCCTAAAATTGTAAACCCTAAAACACTAACCCCTAAACCCTAAAATCCTAAACCCTAAACCCTTAATCCAAAACACTAAATACTAAACCTTAAACCCCAAACCCTAAACCATAAACCCCAAAACCAAAACCAAAAAACCTAAACACGTAAACCTTAAACCCTAAACCCTAAACCCTAAACCCTAAAACCATAAACCCAAAAACACTAAACCCTAAACCCTAAAATCCTAAACCCTAAACCCTAAATCCAAAACCCTAAACACTAAACCCTAAACCCTAAACCCTAAACTATAAACCCCAAAACCTAAACCCAAAAACCTAAACACCTAAACCTTAAACCCTAAACCCTAAACCCTAAACCTTAAACCCTAAACTATAAACCCTAAACACTAAACCCTAAACCTTAACTTTAAACCCTAAACCAAAAAACCAAAACCCAAAACCATATGCCCTAAACCCTAAACCCTAGACTCAAAACCCTAAAACCTAAACACCTAAACCCTAAACTCTAAACCCTAAACCCTAAACCCTAAAACACAAAACTGTAAACCTAAACCCAAAATCCAAAACACTAACCCTAAACCCTAAAACCAAAACACCTAAACCCTAAACCCTAAACCCTAAACCTTAAACCCAAAAACCTTAAACCCCAAATCCTAAACCTTAAACCCCAAATCCAAAACCCTAAACCCTAAACCCTAAACCCTAAAACCTAAACCCTACACACTAAACCCTAAACCCTAAACCCTAAACCCTGAACCCTAAACCCTAAACCCTAAAACTCTAAACCCTAAAACACTAAACCCTAAACCCTAAAACCCTAAACCCTAAACACTAAATCCAAAACCCTAAACACCAAACCCTAAAACCCTAAACCCTAAAGCACTAAACCCTAAACCCAAAAACCTTAAACCCTAAATCCTAAATCCAAAACCCTAAACCCTAAACCCTAAACCATAAACCCTAAAACCTAAACTGAAAATCCTAAACACCTAAACCCTAAACCATAAACACAACACTAAACACTAAACACTAACTCTAAACCCTAAACCCCAAACCCTAAACCCAAAACCCTATGCCCAAAACCCTAAATCCTAGACTCAAAACCCAAAAAGCTAAACACCTAAACCTTAAAACCCAAACTCAAAAACAAAAACACTAAACCCTAAACCCTAATCACTAAATCCTAAACCCTAAACCCTAAACCCTAATCACTAAATCCTAAACCCTAAACCCTAAACCCTAAAACACTAAACCCTAAACCCTAAATCCCAAACCCTTAATCCTAAACCCTAAAACCTAAACCCTAAACCTTAAGCCCTAAACCCTAAAACCTAAACCCCAAAAACTTAAACCCTAAAACCTAAAGCCTAAAACCTAAACACCTAAACCGTAAACCCTAAAACCTAAACCCTAAACCCTAAACACCAAACCCTAAACCCTAACCCAGAACTCTAAACCCTGAATCCTAAAACCCTAAGCCATAAAACACTAAACCCTAAACCCTAAAACCCTAAACCCTAAACCCTAAATCCAAAACCCTAAACCCTAAACCCTAAACCCAAAACACTAAACCTTAAAACCTAAACCAAAAAACCTAAACACCAAAACCTTAAACCCTAAACCCTAAACCCTAAACCATAAACCCTAAACACTAAACCCTAAACCCTAACTCTAAACCCTAAACCCTAAACCCTAAACCATAACCCCTAAACACTAAACCCAATATACTAACTGTAAACCCTAAACCCCCAACCCTAAACCCTAAACCCTAAAATCTAAACCAAAAAACCTAAACACCTAAATCCTAAACCCTAAACCCTAAACCATAAACCCTAAACACCAAACCCTAAACCCTAACTCTAAACCCTAAACCCTAAACCCTAATCCCTATGCCCTAAACCCTAAACCCTAGACTCAAAACCCTACAAACCAAAACACCTAAACCCTAAACCCTAAAACGTAAACCCTAAACACTCAAAACCCTAAACCCTAAACCCTATACCCTAGACCCTAAACCATAAAACCTAAACACCTAAACCCTAAATCCAAAACCTTTAACCGTAAAACCTAAACCCCAAAACCCTAAACCCTAAACCCTAAATACTAAACACTAAACCGTAAACCCTAAACCCTAGACCCTAAACCGTAAAATCGTAAACCCAAAACCCTAATCCCTAAACCCTAAACCCTAAACCTTAAAATCGTAAACACTAAAGCACTAAACCTTAAACCCTAAAACCCTAAACCCTAAAACCTAAACACAAAAACCTAAAAACTTAAGCCTAAAGCCTAAAGCTTAAACCCTAAACCATAAACCCTAAACACTAAACCCTAAACCCTAACTCTAAATCCTAAACCCCAAACCCTAAACCCTCAATCCTATGCCCTAAACCCTAAACCCTAGATTCATAACCCTAAAACCTAAACACCTAAACCCTAAACCCTAAACCCTAAACACTAAACCCAAAACACTAATTCCTAAACACTAAAACCAAAACACTAAACCCGAAAGCCTAAAACCCAAAACCCAAAATCCTAAACCCTAAAACCTAAACCAAAAGACCTAAACCGTAAACCCAAAACAATAAACCATAAACACTAAACACTAAACCCTAAACCCTAACTCTAAGCCCTAAACCCTAAACCCTAAACCATAAACCATAAACCCTAAATACTAAACCCTAAACCCCAACTCTAAACCCCAAACCCCAAACCCTAAAACCTAAACCAATAGACCTAAACACCTAAACCCTAAACCCTAACCCATAAACCCTAAAAACTAAACCCTAAACCCTAACTCTAAACCCTAAACCCTAAACCTTAAACCACAAAACCCAAAACCCTAAACCCTAAACCCTAAACCCCAAACCACAAAACCCTAAACCCTAAACCCTAAAACCTAAACCCTAAACCCTAAAGCCCTAAACCCAAAACACTAAACCCTGAACCCTAAACCCTAAACACTAAAACACTAAACCCTAAACCCTAAAAACCTAAACCTTAATGCCTAAACCATAAACCCTCAAAACCAAAACCCTAAAACACTAAACCCTACACCTTAAAGTCTTAAACCCTAAACCGTAAATCAAAAACCCTAAACCCGAAACCCGAAACCGTAAACACTAAAACCTAAACCCAAAAACCTAAACACCTAAACCCCAAACCCTAAACCCTAAACCAAAAACCATAAACCCTAAACACTAAACCCTAAACCCTAACTCTAAACCCAAAACTCCAAACCTTAAACCCTAAACCCCAATTACTAAACCCTAAACCCAAGACTCAAAACACTAAAAGCTTAACACCTAAACCCTAAACCCTACACCCTAAACCCTAAACCCTCAACCACAAAACCCTAAACCCTAAACCCTAAATCCTAAACCGTAAGCCCTAAAACCTAACCCCTAAAACCTAAACACCTAAACCCTAAACCCAAAGCCCTAAACCTTAAACCCTAGACTTTAAACACTAAACCCTAAACCCTAAGCCATAAAACCTTAAACCCTAAAACATTAAACCCTAAACCCTAAAACACTAAACCCTAAACCCTAAACGCTAAATCCAAAACAGTAAACCCTAAACCCTAAACCCTAAAACCTAAACCAAAACACGTAAACCCTAAACCCTAAACCATAAACCCGAAACACTACACCCTAACTCTAAACCCTAAACCTC